>NW_013802102.1:0-1337 GCF_000517525.1 Limulus polyphemus | reverse complement strand
ATTAAAAACAGGTCCATGCTGAAACCTTAGACAATTCTGAACCATAGTTTAGCACATTAAAAACAGGTCCGTGCTGAAACCTTAGACTTCTGAATCATAGCCTAGCACATTTAAAACAGATCCTTGGTCAAACCTTAGACATCCATGGTCAATCCTTATATATTCTTAACCATAGCCAAGCACATTAAAAACAGGTCCATGCTGAAACCTTAGACATTCTGAACCATGGCTTAGCACATTAAAAACAGGTCCATGCTCAAACCTTAGACATTCTGAACCATAGCTTAGCACATTAAAAACAGATTCATGCTGAAACCTTAGACATTCTGAAAAAAACAGATCCATGCTGGAAACCTTAGACATTCTGAACCATAGCCAATGTGCTAATTTAATATGCTAAACTATGGTTCAAAATGTCTAAGGTTTGACCAAGGATCTGTTTTAAATGTGCTAGGCTATGATTCAGAATGTCTAAGGTTTCAGCACGGACCTGTTTTTAATGTGCTAAGCTATGGTTCAGAATGTCTAAGGTTTCAGCATTGACCTGTTTTTAATGTGCTAGGCTTTGGTTAAGAATGTATAAGGATTGACGATGGATCTGTTTTTAATATGCTAAACTATGGTTCAGAATGTCTAAGGTTTCAGCATGGACCTGTTTTTAATGTGCTAGACTATAGTTCAGAATGTCTAAGGTTTCAGCATGGTCCTGTTTTTAATATGCTAGGCTATGGTTTAGAATGTCTAAGGTTTGAGCATGGACCTGTTTTTAATATGCTAAAATATGGTTCAGAATGTCTAAGGTTTGACCATGGATCTGTTTTTAATGTGCTAAGCTATCGTGCAGAATGTAAAAGGATTGACCATGGGTGTGTTTTTAATATGCTAAGCTATGGTTCCGAATGTCTAAGGTTTGACCATGGACCTGATTTTACAGATCCATGCTGAAACCTTAGACATTCTGAACCATAGTTTAGCATATTAAAAACAGATCCATGGTGAAACCTTAGACATTTTGAACCATAGCCTAGCACATTAAAAATAAGTCCATGCTCAAACCTTAGACATTCGGAACCATAGCTTAGCACATTAAAAACAGGTCCATGCTCAAACCTTAGACATTCGGAACCATAGCTTAGTACATTAAAAACAGGTCCATGCTGAAACCTTAGCCATTCTGAACCATAGCCTAGCACATTAAAAACAGATCCATGGTCAATCCTTATACATTCTTAACCATAGCCAAGCACATTAAAAACAGGTCCATGCTGAAACCTTAGACATTCTGAACCATGGCCTAGCACATTAAAAACAGGTCCATGCTCAAACCTTAGACATTC
>NW_013802101.1:0-964 GCF_000517525.1 Limulus polyphemus | reverse complement strand
AAACTCTGTGGTGTGACAGGACATTATACAAGGTTGTGGGGACCAGTGTGGGTAATTATTGAGCTCGTGAGCATAAAGGACAAACACAAAGTATACTTAAAAACGTCTGCTGATTCCATGAAGCTATGTTATGATAAGAAATCTACTGAAGTCAGCTTTGTACCAGGAGACAAAGTGTGGTTGTATAATCCCAGGAAGACCAAAGGGAAGTCTCCTAAGTTGTCTTCTCCATGGGAAGGCCCATATGACATAGTGGATCGTCTGGCAGACGTGACTTTCCGAATAAAATGTGGTCGGCGAGGTAAGCCGAAGGTGGTACATGGCAACAGGCTTTGGCATTATCATGATCCAGGACATTTCAGTTGGAACAAAGGAACAAATGACGCTGCTGAAGACGTGTCACCTGAAAAAGCCACTGTCGAAGAAGAAAGCTCTTCCCGGTTTTGAGAAGGAAAACAGTGAAGCCGTTAATGAAGTTACTATTACTGATGTGACTGCTACCGATAATGGGACATTTCCTGAGGGAGCAGATGAACCCCACGTGAAGCAGAAGCCAAAAAAGACGGAGACCAGTATGGAAGAAGATACGTCCTGTAAAATTAAGAGACCTTGTTGTATTTTAATTTTGTGTTTGTAACTTCTGTATATTTAATTAAGTTATTGTTAATTATCTATTGGTTAAATGTAAGTGGCTGTTGTTCGGGATGAACAATACTAAGGAAGGGGCAGTGTTACCACAGCAGAAGTCACGCGGACGCTGGGAGCATACATGCTGGAGTTTCTCGAAGGATCATGAATTTGTCCGCCAGCTCGAATGTGATCTAGATGCCCTCTTTTTTAGTATATATAAGCCTGGCAAAAAAAGCCAGCATCAGACAGATAATTAAAGAAGAGAACAGTTGTGATGGTAAGTAAAGTGTGTGAATCGCTGTGATTTATAGCGTGTATTATAAAGGTTGTTAAG
>NW_013802100.1:0-544 GCF_000517525.1 Limulus polyphemus | reverse complement strand
GATGACAAACCTTGTCGAAACGTTGTACATTTACTGTTATGTGAAACTTATATTAAAGTTTTTCTTCATTACCCATTCAAGCCGTCTCCAAACCATTATTAGTCTCAAAGTGGGTTCCTCGTCACCGAATTTGAATTACCACACTGCTGAGCACAAAAGTATAATTGAAATTTTTTATGTTAATTGTTGTAAGCCAATAAAGAATTTTCTTTAGCGTGTCACGTGTACCGAACACACAATAACACAAAATTGTTTTGAGGATGGGTGATAACTGTTCGTGATATTTCGAGGAAGTTAAAAGTCTACACAATCCTATGTAGTGCATTTTATCTAAAATTATCAATAAAATTCCAATAACAGACTCAACTATAACGTTTTATTGTTGCATACTCATGTTTAATAGCGTATTTTCCCTTGTTGACAAGGCTACACTCTAAATGTTTTGTTATATTATATCCATGTTTAAAAGAGTACTATCCCTTGTTCACAAGGCTACACTCTAAATGTTTTGTTATATTATACCCATGTTTAATAGCGTACTATC
>NW_013802099.1:0-661 GCF_000517525.1 Limulus polyphemus | reverse complement strand
TACACAGTATCGTTAAATCTTGTGTCTTCTTATTGACAGTACACAGTATCGTTAAATCTTGTGTCTTTTTATGGATAGTACACAGTATTGCTAAATCGTGTGTCTTCTTATTGAGAGTGCACAGTATTGTTAAATCTTGTGTCTTCTTATTGACAGTACACAGTATCGTTAAATCTTGTGTCTTCTTATTGACAGTACAGAGTATCGTTAAATCTTGTGTCTTCTTATTGACAGTACACAGTATCGTAAAATATTGTTGTCAATAAGAAGACGGACACATTATTGCTAAATCTTGTGTTTTCTTACTGACAGTACACATTATCGTTGAATATTGTGTCTTCTTATTGACAGTACACAGTATCGTTAAATCTTGTGTCTTCTTATTGACAGTACAGAGTATCGTTAAATCTTGTGTCTTCTTATTGACAGTACACATTATTGTTAAATCTTGTGTTTTCTTACTGACAGTACACAGTATCGTAAAATCTTGTGTCTTCTTATTGGCAGTACATAGTATTGTTATATCTTATGTCTTCGTCAATAAGAAGACACAAGATTTCACGATATTGTGTACTTTCAATAAAGACTTCTTATTGAAAGGACACATTATTGTTAAATATTGTTTTCTTACTGGTCTTCTTATTGACAGTACACATTATTG
>NW_013802098.1:0-543 GCF_000517525.1 Limulus polyphemus | reverse complement strand
TTGTACACTAGAACTGGCACTAGTTCAACAGCAATTCAATGAGACAGAATTTTAGCACAAACAACTTGTGATTGGAAATAAATTTGCACATTTCATATTTAAAGGTTAAAACAGCTAATAGAAGATTTAAAATCAAAGATGAATGATTTACAAAAGTAAGGCCCATGCAGCTTTACGGAACGTTTCCTTGGATAACCCATCTCTCGTCAATTACAGATACGTCCAATAAAAATATATTTGCCAAATGTGTCAGTCGTGTGTCAAATGACTTATTCTTGCATTTTCTTAACAAACACTTGTACACCATTATAGCCAAAGAAAATGTCAGAAGGTATTGTTACGTCTCCGTTTGTTAAATGACTTCCCGTAAATTCGTTCCTACGAAACTTTAGCGACACAAGTCCTTACTTAATAAAACTGGTTTATTCTTTCCGAATATAACTTTACGATACACTTAATTTCAACAATCGCGCTAAAACAAACGCTATAACAACGAACGTGCTCAATAATACTCTCTGACTGCAGTTCAATTACTTACTGTTT
>NW_013802097.1:0-1021 GCF_000517525.1 Limulus polyphemus | reverse complement strand
AAATGGCCAGCTTGACTAGATAGATACAACATTCTCATAGCCAATATCAATGGCCTGCTTGACTAGATAGATACAACATTCTCATAACCAATATCAGTAGCCAGCTTGACTAGATAGATAGATACAACATTCTCATAGCCAATGTCAGTGGCCAGCTTGACTAGATAGATACAACATTCTCATAGCTAATATTTAGTGGTCTGCTTGACTAGATAGATACAACATTCTCATAGCCAATATCAGTGGCCAGCTTGACTAGATAGATACAACATTCTCATATCCAATATCAGTGGCCAGCTTGACAAGATAGATACAACATTCTCATAGCCAATATCAGTGGCCTGCTTGACTAGATAGATACAACATTCTCATAGCCAATGTCAGTGGTCTGCTTGACTAAATAGATACAACATTCTCATAGCCAATATCAGAGAAATAAAAAAAACATTCATGGTATGATCTAAAGGAAAATTCCAAATCTCAATGTAAGTTTTTAATTTCAGTTAATCTAAAATATTATTTTAAGAACGTTAAAATCTTGGTCTTAAGTGGCCAGCTTGACTAGAATAGATACAACATTCTCATAGCCAATATCAGTGGCCTGCTTGACTAGATAGATACAACATTCTCATAGCCAATATCAGTGGCCAGCTTGACTAGATAGATACAATGGCCACTAAATATTAGCTATGAGAATGTTGTATCTATCTAGTCAAGCTGTCCCCTGATATTGGCAATGAGAATGGGCTTGACTAAATAGATACAACATTCTCATAGCTAATATCAGTGGCCAGCTTGACTAGATAGATACAACATTCTCATAGCTAATATTTAGTGGCCAGCTTGACTAAATAGATACAACATTCTCATAGCTAATATCAGTGGCCAGCTTGACTAGATAGATACAACATTCTCATAGCCAATATCAGTGGCCAGCTTGACTAGATAGATACAACATTCTCATAGCCAATATCAGTGGCCAGCTTGACTAGATAGATACAACATTCTCATAGCCAATATC
>NW_013802096.1:0-544 GCF_000517525.1 Limulus polyphemus | reverse complement strand
CCAGCATTGAGCTCTCTTGTGCCCAAGCTTGTTACAGTGCCAGCAAACTCCCTCAAACTTCTCTGAAAGCTGACCTTTTCTGGCCTTGAATCCAGATGACTGTACCAACCTCGGTACCTCTGTGCTGGACCTAACGTAGGATTCAAATTCGAGAGCTCTGGCCATTGCATTCTGCATGGTAGAGGGGTGTGCTTGTTTCACTTCTATCTTAAGTTGTAGACTGTCCAAGGCATCTACGAACTGATCCCTCAGCAACAACTTGAGGAGATCGGGTGGTGCAGTTGGGTAGGCCTTGTGTGCCATGCTCTCCAAGTCCTATGCCAGCTCTTGCAGGCTCTTCCCTTTAGCACAGACTCTCGTCCTGAACCTGGCCCTGTATATTTCTTACTGGTTTTGGGTTCCGTACCTGAGTTCCAGAGCCTCTACCAGTGCTCTATAGTTGTGTCTGTCGGCTGCTGTCAACTGTCCAAGTATTTCCAGTGGTTGTCCCTTCAAGCTCGTTGCCAGATATACAGCTTTCTGCTCCTCTGTCCATCCATTCATC
>NW_013802095.1:0-543 GCF_000517525.1 Limulus polyphemus | reverse complement strand
ACAGTACACAGTATTGGTAAATCTTGTCTTCTTATTGATAGTACACAGTATCGTTAAATCTTGTGTCTTTTTATTGACAGTACACAGTATTGTTAAATCTTGTCTTCTTTTTGAGAGTACATAGTATTGTTAAAACTTGTGTCTTCTTATTGAGATTAAACGGTATTGATAAATCTTGTGTCTGCTTATTGGCAGTACACAGTATTTTTAAATCTTGTCTTCTTATTGATAGTACACAGTATCGTTAAATCTTCTGTCTTCTTTTTGACAGTACATAGTATTGTTAAATTTTGGGTCTTCTTATTGACAGTACACAGTACTGATAAATCCTGTATCTTCTTATTGACAGGACACAGTATTGATAAATCCTGTATCTTCTTATTGACAGGACACAGTGTTGTTAAATCTTGTGTCTTCTTATTGACAGTACACAGTATTGATAAATCCTGTATATTATTATTGACATTACACATTATTGTTAAATCTTGTGTCTTCTTATTGAGAGTAAACGGTATTGATAAATCTTGTGACTGCTTATTGACA
>NW_013802094.1:0-544 GCF_000517525.1 Limulus polyphemus | reverse complement strand
CCACTAAGGGAGGTCAACAGAAGGAAAGGTAGCAGGGTAGTCCAAGAGATCCAAGGAGAAGCTCCTATGATTGACAAGTATCCAATGAAGTGAATGCATATGAACTTGACAAATAGAAATGAGAGTTTCCAAGTAGTTTCCACATCCTCAAAATAGAACCTATTGATTTGTTAGAGAATGTAACGTGAGGGCCATTGTAACTGCTTGCTCCATGTTCCGGAGACAAAGAGGAGAAGGCTGGGCCCAACTGAGCTTGTAATTGAAGAAAAACCCCAAATGAATAAGGTGTTGAGTGTGGTAAGAATAGACATTAAACCCATCTGTGTTGCTTGTGGTCCTATGACTGAGGACTGGAAGATGTGATCGTCCATGTAATCATGAGTACAATGGCCCATAGAGTGAAATTGTTAGGCAATTGTGCATACTGCCTGACAAAACACATAAGGAGCTGATGTTGGTCTAATGGTATAGCCGTTAACTAGAACACACAACCCTAAATAATACAGTGCTAGTGGAGATAAGGAATATTGAGTGAGAATAGCAG
>NW_013802093.1:0-869 GCF_000517525.1 Limulus polyphemus | reverse complement strand
GGCAACGTGGATTGTAATGACATGTTAATATAATATTCTTAACCACAATAACTAGATGTGGCAACGTGGACATTAATATAATATACTTAAACTTAATAACTAGCTATGACAACGTGGACTGTAATGACATGTTAATATAATATACTTAAACTCAATAACTATATGTGGTCATGTGGACTGTAATATGTGTTGATATAATATACTTAACCTCAATAACTAGATGTGACAATGTGGACTGTAATGACTTGTTACTATAATATACTTAACCTCAAAAACTAGATGTGGTAACGTGGACTGAAATGACGTGGTAATATAATATACTTAACCTCAATAACTAGATATGGCAACGTGTACTGTAATGACATGTTAATATAATATAACTAACCTCAATAACTAGATGTGGAAATGTTAACTCTAATGACATGTTAATATAATATAACTGACCTCAATAACTAGATGTGGTAACGTGGACTGTAATGATGTCTTAATATAATATGCATAACTTCAATAACTAGATATGACAATATGGACTGTAATGACTTGTTACTATAATACAATTACCCTCAATAACTAGATGTGGCAACGTGGACTGTAATGATGTGTTAATATAATATACTTATCCTCAATAACTAGATATGGCAACTGTACTGTAATGACATGTTAATATAATATACTTAACCTCAAAAACTTGATGTGGCAACGTGGACTGTAATGTTGTGTTAATATAATATAATTAATCTCAATAACTAGATATGGTAACGTGGACTTTAATGACATGTTAATACAATATAATTAACCTCAATAAATAGATATGGCAACTGTACTGTAATAACATGTTAATATAATATACTTAATCTCAAAAACTAGAT
>NW_013802092.1:0-920 GCF_000517525.1 Limulus polyphemus | reverse complement strand
GCCTCATACCTATCCAGTAAAATCTCTGCTGTAGGTGACTCAATGTCTTCTTAACTTCAAGATGTCCTCCTGTTAAACTATCATGGGATTGACGCAGCACAACTTCCCGTAACGTTTTCGGTATAACTGTTTGCCAGGTCATCGCTTTCCCATCTGCAGTTTCCCATCTCTGAAGAAGAATACCATCTTCAAGTTTCAACTGGTCCCATTGTGCCCAATCGTTATTTGTCAGAGGGCTTAGACTAGACACCTTCTCCCAAGCAGGGTGCAAAACACTTGCTTTTAGAAAATCAATTTAAAGAGTTGATGATGGTGAAGTGGAACCAAATATAGATATCAAAGCAGAACAGGAGAAAGACCAAGATTTGAAGCCAATCAGTCGGCTTGACTTCAGCTTGATGGCACCTAATTAGTTCAACCTCTCTTTTAACAGTTACAGGAACTTGGCCTTTGTTTTTCCCAAATGTCATTTTATCAAAATTAATTACAAACTTCCTCGGTAGTAAGTAGTCCAACCCTAATATGCATTCGTCTTCAATGTCAGCCAAGTATACTTTTTGTCTGTCCTTTATGCCCATGGGCTCAATAGTTACCCACACTGGTCCCCAAAATTTTGTAGAATGTCCTGTCACACCATAAAGCTTCTGTATGGCTTCTGGCACTCCTTCGTGATCTAACATCTTGATGCTCACAAGGGTTTGCTGAGATGCAGAATCTATGACAAAGTAGCACCTTTGGCCATCCAGCTTTCCTGTCACATAGATGCTGTGTGTGCTTGGCATTTTACACCTAGCTGTAGGGACTTTCATGATGGGGGTTGGTGAGTGTCCCTCAACACCAACCACTACTCGTCTCCTTGAGGCTGACTTGTTGGTGATATTCTTCCTACACTGGCTCCTCAGATGTCCTTGCTCTCCACA
>NW_013802091.1:0-814 GCF_000517525.1 Limulus polyphemus | reverse complement strand
GTGAGTAAAAAGGCCGTTATCAAAGTCGACAAAATATAGTTTAAGAAGGACTAAAAAGACAGTTATCAAAGTCTACAAAATCTAGTGTAAAAAAGAATAATAAAGCCGTTATCTAAGTCGAAAAAATCTAGTTTCAGAAGGAATAAAAAGACCGTTATCAAAATCGACAAAGTCCAGTGTAATAAGTGAGTAAAAAGGCCGTCATCAAGTCTACAAAATATCTAGTGTCAGAAGGACTTATAAGACCGTAATCAAAGACGACAAAATTCAGAGCAACAAGGACTAAAAAGACCGTTATCAAAGTCGACAAAATCTGGTGTAAAAAAGACTAAAAAGACCATTATGTATTGAAAAAATCTAGTGCAAGATGGACTAAAAAACCGTTATGAAAATCGACAAAACCTAAAGTAATAAGTGAGTAAAAATGCTGTTATCAAAGTCGACAAAATATAGTTTAAGATGGACTAAAAAGACCGTTATCAAAGTCGACAAAATCTAGTGTAAGAAGAACTAAAAAGACCGTTATAAAAGTCAAAAACATCTAGTGTACGAAGAACTAAAAAGACCGTTATAGAAGTCGAAGAAATCAAGTGTAAGAAGAACTAAAAATATCGTGATCAAATCCATCAAAATCTGTTGGATGAAGGATTAAAAAGACCGTTATCCAAGTCGAAAATATCTAGTGTCAGAAGGACTTAAAAGACCGTAATCAAAGTCGACAAAATCTAGAGTAACAAGGACTAAAAAGACCGTTATCAAAGTCGACAAAATCTAGTGTAAAAAAGACTAAAAAGACCATTATGTATTGAAAAAA
>NW_013802090.1:0-542 GCF_000517525.1 Limulus polyphemus | reverse complement strand
CCTAAGTGGAGTACTTTCTGTATATGTACTATTCTATAAACCTTGAATGATCTACATGACATTTATCGTAACCTAAAACAGAATAATGATCTACATGACGTTTATCGTAACCTAAGACAGAACAATGATCTACATGACGTTTATCGTAACCTACATAAGAATAATAACATATCTTTCCCTTCTATTTGACCTTCTAGTAGGACTCACTGGATGTTGTCTCCTCTCATCATATGCTACTTTTCTTGATGGTTGGTACAACATATCTTTCCCTTCTATTTGACCTTCTAGTAGGACTCACTGGATATTGTCTCCTCTCATCATATGCTACTTTTCTTGATGGTTGGTACAACATATCTTTTCCCTTCTATTTGACCCTCTAGTAGGACTCACTGGATGTTGTCTCGTCTCATCATATGCTACTTTTCTTGATGGTTGGTACAACATCTTTTCCCTTCTATTTGACCCTTTAGTAGGACTCACTGGATGTTGTCTCGTCTCATCATATGCTACTTTTCTTGATGGTTGGTACAACATCTTTTCCC
>NW_013802089.1:0-543 GCF_000517525.1 Limulus polyphemus | reverse complement strand
GGAGTCTGGACTTTGTTGTTTCCTGTCGTCATTTTATTGAAATTAACTACACACTTCCTCGGTAGTAGATAGTCCAATCCTAATATGCATTGGTCTTCAATGTTAGCCAAGTATACTTTCTGTCTGTTTTTCATGCCAATCAGCTCGATAGTTACCCACACTGGTCCCCAAACCTTGCAGAATGTCCTGTCACACCACAGAGCTTCTGTACAGCTTCTGGTACTCCTTTGTTATCCAGCACCTTGATGCTCACAAGGGTTTGCTGAGATGCAGAATCTATGACAAAGTTGCACCTTTTGGCCATCCAGCTTCCCTGTCACGTAGATACTATGTGTGCTTGCCATTTTACACTTAGCTGTTGGGACTTTCACAATGGAGGTTGGTGGGCGTCCCTTAGCACCAACCACTACTGGTTTCCCGAAGCTGACGTATTGGTGGTATTTTTCTTACACTGGCTCCTCAGATGTCCTTGCTCCCCACAGTTCCAACAGCCTTTCTTGATAGCAGCCTTTACTGCTGTATCGTCTCCCCTGTGTTGAAGTT
>NW_013802088.1:0-2175 GCF_000517525.1 Limulus polyphemus | reverse complement strand
TTTTAACAACGAATATTGGGATTCAACGTCACATAATAATGCCCCCACGGCTGAAAGGACGAGCATGTTTGATGCGACGGGGATTGGAAATCGCGAACCACAGATTGCGAGTCGAACGCCACCTGGCCATGCCGGACCCATGTGTAAATTATTTTCCTTATTTGTTTTATATAACTACCATGTGTATCAGTATTTTTCTTTATTTGACTATAGATCGTATATATACATAGTCCTCTCTTTATTTTCTATGTATCTACTATATGTATTTATTCCTTATTTTTCTACATACCTTGCTCAAAAAGGTTCTTTGGAGACACTAGATTTAGTGTGGAAAACCAATGTTCGGTAAGGAAGTTTACATCTATTTGAGTCAAATGCTAACATACCAGCATTGTTAACCTGAAGAGAAACAACATTGTTAATGTTCTTGCTTTCCTCTGACATTCCTATTAATTTGTCTTCTTCGGATTCAAAATAAGAAGTCGTGTAAAATATTAATTGTATCACAAAATTTTATACATTTTGGTTTCTAGTGCTTCGCCAGCTGTTAGAGTTATAACAATAACTTCTAATGTTGATTGACTTTGTTACCAGGCCACACTTGCTATGACGATCTATTTACTTTTAGTGGGTATAGGAAGTTATTTTATATCCATGATCTGTAACTATCAAGGTTCAAACTTCCTATTCTTTTGTGGCATTTCAATTAAAGAGTGGTGATTGACAAGACCAGATGAATTCTAAGGAAGATTACATTACAGAATGTATCCTTATTCCGAGATTATCAAAGCGTGAAAAGTGTTTTATCTCTTCAAAGAAAGGGTTTTTAGTATTTAACTATATCGTTAAAGCAAGAGAAGGCTTAGGTCCAGTGGTAAAAAACTGGCTATTCTAGAACGATTTCTAATTTGTGTAACAGAGGTAGTGGATAAATTTAACCAACTTATCATAGGAGGAAACCCAAGAACATCTTGATACTTTGTAGGTAAAGTAGGAACTCCTCTTAGAATTCTAAACAATATAACACACCAACATTTAGGTTTAGAAAAGTAACACAACAGCCGTGTTCTGAAGCTCCTACAAAATATATAACCAAATTTAGAATGATGTACGAAAGATGGCTGGTATTGAGTCATAGAAGTATGTCGTCACATTGGACAGTGACTGTGTCTGTTGAAGTGACTGTAGCAAAACACAAGTGATAATTGCATAAAGTATATGGGGTTGAGTTATGGAAGACGGTTCCCCCCTGCCCCATGAAAAGAAACCCCCTGTGTATATAATTAGAAAAGTGAAACACCAAGTCGAACGTAAATACATAAAAAAGGTAACCAGACTAAGTAGAAATAGCTTATTTTAAAATGGTACTAGTTTCGTTTCTTTACTGGTAGTATAAAGCCTTTCTTGTTCCTGTTTATATGTGGGTCTACCAGATTTAAACTTTGACCACAAACAGTAATGTAACACTGCTCTTCGAATGTCTATGTGTTTTACTAAAAATGTGTTCATCTATATTTTTTCTAGTAAATAAACTCACCAGAATATCCAGTCTTCCATAGGTGTCAATTGTTGACTTCATAATCCGATCAATATCGGATTCTATGGTTACATCACCGACGATACACAAAGGCTGAAATACAAAAGAAAGTGAACTTTTTGAGTTAAAAAACAGAAATAAACATACTGAGTCGTGCAGTAAATTGTTGTGTTAAAGTATTGTTTCATGTTATATTGTTTTTACAGAATTTGTTATCGTATTAAAAATATAATAAGTTATGATAAAAACAAGCAACAACTTAAATATATTTCAAGTATTTCACTTTTTACAGTGAACTATAAACCTATGTACTTGAGTATGATTGAACCCGCTTAAAAAATATTCTTAGTGTAAATTTGTTTGTATGTGTTGAAAATAAATACTTAGAATCTATTTATTTTATTTTGTTGTTGTTGTTTTTAATATCATTTGAATTTAAAGTATTTAAAGGTATTTTGGGATTAGTATGTTTCGGCGCTAGATGGTTTAAACAGACGAAAGTTTGGGAAAAAAAAATCCTTTCTCTACAAGCTGTAACTCGTAAAGAAATACTTGAACAAACGTTTTCTATTTTTGGTTCTAATATCTTTCGAGTTTTTCACATAATAATAATAAAAACTAAACGACAAACTCATTAT
>NW_013802087.1:0-623 GCF_000517525.1 Limulus polyphemus | reverse complement strand
GTATTGTACATGTAGAGAAGAGTTCTTATCTGAATGTATTATACATGTGGAGAGGAGTATTTATCTGAATGTATTATAACCCGTAGAGAAGAGTGCTTATCTGAATGTATTATACCCGTAGAGAAGAGTGCTTATCTGATTTCATTATACCTGTAGAGAAGAGTGCTTATCTGAATGTATTATACGTATAGAGAAGAGTGCTTATCTGTATGTATTATACGTATAGAGAAGAGTACTTATCTGAATGTATTATACGTGTAGAGAAGAGTTCTTATCTGAATGTATTATACATGTAGAGAAGAGTACTTATCTGAATGTATTATATGTGTATAGAAGAGTGCTTATCTGAATGTATTATACGTGTAGAGAAGAGTGCTTATCTGATTGCATTATACGTTTAGAAAAGAGTGCTTATCTGAATGTATTATAAATGCAAATAACAGTGCTTATCTGAATGTATTATACGTGTATAAAAGAATGCTTATCTGAATGTATTATACGTGTATAAAATAGTACTTATCTGAATGTATTATACATGTAGATAACAGTGCTTATCTCAATGTATTATACGTTTAGAGAAGAGTTCTTATTTGAATGTACTATACATGCAGGTAACAGTGCTT
>NW_013802086.1:0-543 GCF_000517525.1 Limulus polyphemus | reverse complement strand
CAGATGGGAAAGTGACGACCTGGCAAACGGTTATTCCGAGAAAGTTACGGGAAGTTGTGTTGCGTCAATCCCATGATACTGTAACAGGAGGACATCTCGGAATTAGGAAGACATTGAGTCACCTACGACAAAGATTTTACTGGTTAGGTATGAGGCGAGATGTGGAAGAATGGTGCAGGACATGCAGTACATGTAGTGCTAAAAGGGGACCCAAGCATAAGGGACGCCCACCTTATGAAGTTGCCTGTAAATATGTCAGAGTTTGTGAAAGTGTTATCGGAAAGGATGGATGATATTCACCATCAAGTGCATTCAAACTTGAAAACGTCTGCTGATTCCATGAAGCTATCTTATGATGAGAGATCTACTGAAGCTAGCTTTGAAGCAGGAGACAAGGAATGGTTGTATAATCCCAGGAAGACCAAAGGGAAGTCTCCTAAGTTGTCTCTCCTTGGGAAGGCCCATATGACATTGTGGAACGTCTCTCAGATGTGACTTTCTGGGTAAAATGCGGTCGGCGAGGTAAGCCAAAAGTGGTGCATG
>NW_013802085.1:0-544 GCF_000517525.1 Limulus polyphemus | reverse complement strand
GAGTTACATGATGTCTGTATGGTTTAGAGTGTTTGCTAGAGCAAACTATCATTTTCTTATAATTAGGGTTTGTTCTACGTGTTTTGTCTGTCAATTCTCTTTATTTCTAATTTTGGAAATTTTGAATCGCATATTCTCTTGAGTTATTTATCGTTTATATATGTGCGTTTCTTTGATATAACCCTCTATTAATGCATTTTCCATGTCGCTTTTAAAATTTTCTATACTTATTTAATTCTTCAATTGTTTATAACTATTTCAGGTTCTTTACGCTAATTAATGTTTTAAGCATTATTCTAGTTTTATCGTATGATAAAGCGAGATTCTATATCTATTGTTTTTAGTGATACTCACAGTTAAATCATATTTTGCATGGTTTTCGTATTATATGTATTGGTTCACGTTATTTCCACATGTTTACAGTGTGTCCTACAGCAAAGCATCGTTTTTTATACTATGCATTCGTTCTATGTGTTTTATCTCTACCTTCTCTAGCTTCTGAACAATATTTATATAAGCTATTTAGAACAACACGAATTGTTAT
>NW_013802084.1:0-544 GCF_000517525.1 Limulus polyphemus | reverse complement strand
TATCATTGTAATAGGCTAGCAAAGGCCTGCAAGACATTTGCGCTCCGTTCAGTGCCTTTATTGCAATAGTACTTCTTTAACTACAGGATTTCTTGAATGATACAAAGAATCCTAATCACAGACACAGAAATATTGTCATACTATAATTCTGCTGTCGGTATGCCTTATAAGCATGTGCAGTTAAAATTTTACCCTGAAAAACAGTGCAAGCGCCTGCCTGCCACAAAGAGCTGCAAGGCTTAACGAATAAGTTACTAAAACTGCTCTATGATTGAAGGAATAACAAACAGGTGGATGTAATTATTCTTTATTAACCAATTAGTACAATAACATTAAAAGTTTGAAGTTTTCTAAAAGGTATGACGTTAGGTCTTAGAATAACATCATAAGTTTATTTATAGATAGTATTAAGTAGAGTATAGTTTAGTCCTAACTAAGCTAGGCCTGGCATGGCCAGGTAGTTCGAATCCCCGTCACACCAAACATGCTCGCCCTTTCAGCTGTGGGGGCGTTATAAAGTGATGGTCAATCCCACCATTTGTTA
>NW_013802083.1:0-542 GCF_000517525.1 Limulus polyphemus | reverse complement strand
ATCGAATAGCTTTGCGCGAAATTCAAAAACAAACAAAAACAAATTCTCCCAAGCAGAGTGCAAAACACTTGCTTTTAGAAAATCAGTTATTGGCTTCAAATCTTGGTCTTTCTCCTGTTCTGCTTTGATATTTATATTTGGTTCCACTTCACCATCATCAACTCTTTCAGTCACTTTGACTTCAGCTTGATGACACCTGGTTAGTTCAACCTCTATTTTAACACTTACTGGAATTTGGCCATTGCTGTTCCCAAACGTCATTTTATCGAAGTTAACTGCACACTTCCTTGGTAGTAAGTTGTCCAACCCTAATATGCATTGGTCTTCAATGTCTGCAAAGTATACTTTGTGTCTGTTTTTCATGCCCATGAGCTCAATAGTTACCCACACTGGTCCCCACAACCTATCGTAATGTCCTGTCACACCACAGAGTTTCTGTATAGCTTCTGGTTCTCCTTTGTGATTCAGCCCCTTAATGCTCACAAGGTTTGCTGAGATGCAGAATCTATGACAAAATTGCACTTTTGGCCATCCAGCTTTCC
>NW_013802082.1:0-540 GCF_000517525.1 Limulus polyphemus | reverse complement strand
ATTAAAGCCAGCCCTTAGACACTTCTATCACATCCCTTACAACTCTTCCTTTTTCAAGAGAAAACAGTTTGAGATTTCAACCCCTCCATCCCAGGCACCATTCTATTAACACTACTCTGAACCCTTTCCATTAATTCAATGTTCTTCCTAAGGTTAGGAGTCCAAACGTGAACAGACTACTCGAAATATGGCCTAACCAGTGAATTAAACAACGAAATTAAAACCTATTTAGACTTGTATTCAACATTTCCGTAGATACAACCTAAATCTTTATTTTCCTTACCACTAGCATCAGCACACTGTTGGATGGCTTAAGAGACTATTACACCAAGATCTCTTTCTTTCGTGATACTGATAAGGTTATGATAACCCACATGCATTATCTTGCATTTATTATGATTAAAACCCATCTGTCATTTATTTTCCCAACTCACTAAATGATATAAACCTTTTTGTAAACCAGGAGCATCCTCTTTACAGCTAGCAACACCCAAGACCTTAACATCATCTGTCTAAAAATAACTGATCTTCCAAATTCAC
>NW_013802081.1:0-636 GCF_000517525.1 Limulus polyphemus | reverse complement strand
GGTTATTATTTTCTTTGGATTCAATGCATGACGTGTATGTTTCCTGTAGATTCAATAGGGGGCGCATATTTTTTCTTGTGGATTCACCTAGTAGCAAGCATTTGTTTTCTTGTTTCCTGGGGTTCAGTAGATGATGTATCTATTAGGTCGTCAAGAAATTAATGTCGCGTTTTGGAACACTTTCATACCCCCCTCCAAAATAAAAAACGTGCATCACGTATAATAGTTAAACGAACCACCTAAACATCACGTTAGTGTAGCCTATATAATGTGCAAAGTTTAGTATACTTTAATCCCTTATAGTGATGGCACACGACGAGACACACATTCGGCATGTAATCCTGTTTGAATACAAACAACGTCTCTGTAGCCACAAAGAATATCAAAGAAGTTTGTGGAAATGTTTTGAACGTTCGTAAGTGTCAACGATAGTTCAGCAAATTTCGTTCAGGTGGCTTTAGCCTTAAAAACTGTGATGGTAGGGACTGACAAGTTGGAATTGATATTGATGCACTGAAGACGCTTGTTGAATCTAACCCAAGGCAACACACTCGTGAAATGTTCCTGAAATTACATGTCTCTCATGAAACAATACGTAAACATCTAAGGAATTTGGGGAAAACTCCTTAAAGAAGG
>NW_013802080.1:0-543 GCF_000517525.1 Limulus polyphemus | reverse complement strand
GGAATAGTGTAATTTATTTCTGTACGTCAATTCGGTCTCACTGTATTTCAGTGGGCGGCTTTTAAAAGTTAAAACTGCAAGCGTAATACACACAAATAACGTAACACTGTGTCATATTTACTTAACGTAGGGCAGTTGTGCTATATCCTAGGAGAGGGCATAATTATTAATTAATAGGCATTATAGGCCAGAGGAAATGTTGCGCCCCTTCAAACCTGCGCCCGGGGGCGACTGCACCCTCTTGCTACGCCACTGACACTACAACACAGCATGACATATGGACTTCAAAGGTGAAAAATAAAAATATTTGTTACCCGTCATTTTGGTTCAATCGCTCATAAAAGTTAGAACAATTTCGGAGACCCTGTGGAAGTACAACTAGTACTAGTAGTATTAGAAGAGCCACTACTACTAGTACTAAGTCAATAATGGTTGGAGACGGCTTGAATGGGTAATGAAGAAAAACTTTAATATAAGTTTAACATAACAACAAATGTACAACGTTTCGACAAGGTTTTGTCATCATCATATCAGGTACAAAAG
>NW_013802079.1:0-544 GCF_000517525.1 Limulus polyphemus | reverse complement strand
CACTTTCTGTCTGTCCTTTATGCCCATGAGCCCAATAGTTACCCACACTGGTCCCCACAATCTTGTAGAATGTCCTGTCACACCATAAAGCTTCTGTATGGCTTCTGGTACTCCTTCGTGATCTAACACCTTGATGCTCACAAGTGCTTGCTGAGACGTAGAATCTATGACAAAGTTGCACCTTTGGCCATCCAGCTTTCCTGTCACATAGACACTATGTGTGCTTGGCATTTTAAACCTAGCTGTTGGGACTTTCACGATGGGGGTTGGTGAATGTCTCTCAACACCAACCACTACTGGTCTCCTTGAGGCTGACTTGTTGGTGATATTCTTCTTACACTGGCTCCTCAAATTTCCGTGCTTTCCACAGTTCCAACAACCATTCTGGGTAGCAGTCTTTCCTGCCATGGCATCTTCCCTGTGTTGGAGTTTCTAGCATTGAGCTCTCTTGTGCCCAGGTTTTTTACAGTGTCAGCAAAGTCCCTCAAACCTCTCTGAAAGCTGCCCTTTTCTGGCCTTGAATCCTGATGATTGTACCAACTTT
>NW_013802078.1:0-545 GCF_000517525.1 Limulus polyphemus | reverse complement strand
TCTCTAATGATCACTGTTTCTAACATGTGAACATTGCTTTGTCTCTTATGGCGTGTAATGAGCGTGATCCATTTTTGGACAGAATTGTCACCGGTGATCAAAAATGGATTCTCTATGTGAATATTAAACACCAAATCAATGGTTCAGACCTAGACAAAAACCACTTCCGACCTCAAAACCTGGACTCCATCTTCAGAAATGATGCTTTGCATTTGGTGGGATATCAAAGGAGTAATTCATTTTGAATTCCTCAATGCACAGTGAACTGTAAATGCACAGGTCTATAGACAGCAACTGGAATGTTTAAATCAAGAAACGCCCTTCACTCGCCAATCAAAAAGGTGTTCTTTTTCTCCACGATAATGCACGTCCACATGTGGCACAGCTGATGCAACACAAAATTATTCTCTAGATATGGCACCATCAGATTACCATCTTTTTTGTTCGCTGCAACACCATCTTAATGAGAAAACACATGCAAATGTGGAAGGTGTTAAAGAGGACATCGCATGTTTTTTGCTTTCAAAGTCAAGTGATTTCTTTAA
>NW_013802077.1:0-545 GCF_000517525.1 Limulus polyphemus | reverse complement strand
GTAAGAGGGTGACAATAATGTGTGTGTAGGTGGTGAGTAATTGAACTGCAGTCAGAAGTATTGTTGACGTTCGTTGATATAGCGTTTGTTATAGAGCAACTGTTGAAAATAAGTGTATCGTAAAGTTGTATTCGGAAAGAATAAACCAGTTTTATTAACTAAGGACTTGTGTCGCTAAAGTTTCGTCGGAACGAAGTTACGGAAAACCAATTAACAAATGGAGATGCAACAAATTGGTGTCAGAAGTGGAACGAAAAAAAAATGGAAACGAGAGGCAGAAAATCAAACTACAGCTTAGCAAACTTGATGGCAGCAATACAAGAGCAGCAAAAGAAACAAGAAGAGAGACAACAGCAGTTGCAAGAAAACCTGCAACAGTGGCAGCTCGAACAACAAGATAAACAAGAAAAGAAACAAGAAGAACGAGAAAAGAAACAAGAAGAGAGATTACAACAGTTGTTGGAAGAAAAAAGAAACAAGAAGAGAGATTACAACAGTTGTTGGAAGAAAAAAGAAACAAGAAGAGAGATTACAACAGTTGTTGG
>NW_013802076.1:0-544 GCF_000517525.1 Limulus polyphemus | reverse complement strand
AGGAAGACCAAAGGGAAGTCTCCTAAGTTGTCTTCTCCATGGGAAGGCCCATATGACATAGTGGATCGTCTCTCAGACGTGACTTTCCGGGTAAAATGTGGTCGGCGAGGTAAGCCAAAAGTGGTGCATGCCAACAGGCATTGGCATTATCACAGTCCAGGACATTTCACTTGGGATGAAGTGGAAAACAGAACAAATGACGCTGCTGAAGACGTGCCACTTGAAGAAGCCACCATCAAAGAAGAAACTCTACTCAGTTTTGAGAAGGGAAATGGTGAAGCTCTTGGTGAAGTTACTACCACTGATGTGACTGTTATTGATGATGGGACATTTACTGATGAAGCGGATGAACCCCACATGAAGCAGAAGCCAATGAGACGGAGACCAGTACGGAAGAAGATACGTCGCGTAAAATTAAGAGACTTTGTTGAATTGTAATTTTGTCTTTGTAATTCTGTACAGTTAATTAAGTTATTGTTAATTGTTATTGGTTTATCATATGTGGTTATTGTTCGGGACGAACAATATTAAGGAGGGGGCAGTG
>NW_013802075.1:0-1039 GCF_000517525.1 Limulus polyphemus | reverse complement strand
TGTACTGCTGTTAATGTCCCTGATGTTTATTACTCTACTGCTGTTAATATCCCTGATGTTTATTACTGTACTACTGTTAATATCCCTGATGTTTATTACTCTACTGCTGTTAATATCCCTGATGTTTATTACTCTACTGCTGTTAATATCCCTGATGTTTATTACTGTACTGCTGTTAATGTCCCTGATGTTTATTACTCTACTGCTGTTAATATCCCTGATGTTTATTACTATACTACTGTTAATATCCCTGATGTTTATTACTGTACTACTGTTAATATCCCTGATGTTTATTACTGTACTACTGTTAATATCCCTGATGTTTATTACTGTACTACTGTTAATATCTCTGATGTTTATTACTGTACTACTGTTAATATCCCTGATGTTTATTAGTGTACTACTGTTAATATCCCTGATGTTTATTACTGTACTACTGTTAATATCCCTGATGTTTATTACTATACTACTGTTAATGTCCCTGATGTTTATTACTCTACTGCTGTTAATATCCCTGATGTTTATTACTGTACTACTGTTAATGTCCCTGATGTTTATTACTGTACTACTGTTAATATCCCTGATGTTTATTACTATACTACTGTTAATGTCCCTGATAAAAACTTGTTAAAATGCGATTATTTGTTCTTGGAATTTTTTCATCGTTTTAACAGTTCTTTAGAAGTAATTACATTTTTAAATTGTTTAGTAAAACGACAGGAAACCAAATGTATATATCTGTCTGAGAGAAATTTAATCTAAACCATCAGTCTGTTACACAATATACAGTTTCATATATATTGATATATATTGTTAATGTCGTATAACTACTGTTTGATATATATTGTTAACACCGTATAACTACTGTTTGATATATATTGTTAATGTCGTATAACTACTGTTTGATATATATTGTTAACACCGTATAACTACTGTTTGATATATATTGTTAATACCGTATAACTACTGTTTGATATATATTGTTAATGTCGTATAACTACTGTTTGATATATATTGTTAATACCGTATAACTACTGTT
>NW_013802074.1:0-544 GCF_000517525.1 Limulus polyphemus | reverse complement strand
TTGTGTCGACTTTCATAACTGTTCTTTTATGCCCTCTTAGACTAGATTTTTTTACATATAACTGTCTTTTTATTCTTTTTTACACTAGATTTTAATGACTTTCATAATTGTCATTTTAGTCCTTCTTGCACTAGATTTTGTTAACTTTAATAACGGTCTTTTTAGTCCTCCTTCCACTATATTTTGTCGACTGTTATAACGGTCTTTTATTCCTACTTTCACAAGATTTTATTGACATTGATAAGGGTCCTTTTAGTGCTTTTTCCACTAGATTTGGTTGACTTTGAAAACGGGTTTTTAGTTTTTCTTCTACTATATTTTGTCGACGTTCATAACTGTCTTTTTAGGCCTTCATAGACTAGATGTTTTCGACCTTGATAACGGTCTTTTAAGTCTTTTTACACCATATTTTAATAACTTTTATAATGGTCTTTTTAGTCCTTCTTAAACTAGATTTTTTTGACTTGGATAACAGTATTTTTTGCCCTATTTCCACTTGATTTTCTTGACTTTGATAACGGGTTTTTAGTTTTTTTGCACTAGA
>NW_013802073.1:0-544 GCF_000517525.1 Limulus polyphemus | reverse complement strand
AGTTGCTGTAAATACAAGACTAGTTGCTTTAAATACAAGACTAGTTGCTGTAAATACAAGACTAGTTGACTTAAATACAAGACTAGTTGTTTTAAATACAAGACTAGTGGCTGTAAATACAAGACTAGTTGTTTTAAATACAAGACTAGTTGCTGTAAATACAAGACTAGTGGCTGTAAATACAAGACTAGTTGCTTCAAATACAGGACTAGTTGCTGTAAATACAAGACTAGTTGCTTTAAATACAAGACTAGTTGCTGTAAATACAAGACTAGTTGCTTTAAATACACGACTAGTTGCTGTAAATCAAGTTAAATTGATCACACAATACTCAGATAATACAATATTATAATACTCAGTTTGTATGAATTTTTAATTGTACACATTAGCTCATAAACTTATTTTTAGGTTATTAATTAGTTTTTAATCAATTTTTAACATTAGTATATATTTTAATATCCAGTCTTGGAACTGTATTAAATTAAATTTGATACTTGATAACTTAATATATTTTTCCCGTAGTTATTTTTAACTTCAGTAATCT
>NW_013802072.1:0-544 GCF_000517525.1 Limulus polyphemus | reverse complement strand
AGTAGTAGTTGGTGTGAGCGACCGACCCACCCAACCCCATCATGAAAGTCCCAACAGCTAGGCGTAAAATGCCAAGCACACATAGTGTCTATGTGACAGGAAAGCTGGATGGCCAAAGGTGCAACTTTGTCATAGATTTTGCATCTCAGCAAACCCTTGTGAGCATCAAGGTGTTAGATCACGAAGGAGTACCAGAAGCCATACAGAAGCTTTATGGTGTGACAGGACATTCTACAAGATTATGGGGACCAGTGTGGGTAACTATTGAGCTCATGGGTATAAAGGACAGACAGAAAGTATACTTGGCTGACATTGAAGACGAATGCTTATTAGGATTGGACTATCTACTACCGAGGAAGGTTGTAATTGATTTTGATAAAATGACGTTTGGGAACGACAAAGGCCAAGTTCTGGTAACTGTTAAAAGAGAGGTTGAACTAATTAGGTGCCATCAAGCTGAAGTCAAGCCGACTGAAAGAGTTGATGATGGTGAAGTGGAACCAAATATAGATATCAAGGCAGAACAGGAGAAAGACCAAGATTT
>NW_013802071.1:0-544 GCF_000517525.1 Limulus polyphemus | reverse complement strand
GTCTGCATAATTTGCCAAAAGTTCTTTTACCTGAAAAGCCTGTGATGATGCCAAATGGACTATGCTCTTTTTATAGAGGTCAGTTAAATGGTCTGGAAGTGTATGTCCTTTCTTTACAGTTGTATTTCTTGCTTTAACATTGACTGGCTCTACCTCCTGGCATACACCCAACAATGCCCCTTCCTTAAGTGTCTGCTCACATTTAGAGAAATTGACCACTGTTATAGGTACTAGATGATGACCTGCCAAGAGTAACCTTCCAATCTTCAAATCTGCTGGCCTGGATGGGTCTTCCACTGCTCCCACAAGCATTAGACTTCCTTGGGGATGTTTTTTATTCTACCACAAATTATCTTCTCTGACATAGGGGGTATTGTAGTTGACTTAATTGCTGTGACATGCAGATCAACGGATGCAGCAACACTTACTGGAATCTGGATTTTTTTTGTTTCCAAACGTCATTTTATCGAAGTAAACAACAAACTTCCTTGGAAGTAAATAGTCCAATCCGAATATGCATTGGTCGTCAATGTCAGCCAAGTAT
>NW_013802070.1:0-826 GCF_000517525.1 Limulus polyphemus | reverse complement strand
GAAACTGTCCATTCAAACGTTCTAGCCTTTTTTTAGTCAAATCATTTAGTGGAGCAGCTATAGTTGCAAAGTCCTTCCCAAACTTCCGGTAATAGGTACAGAGTCCCAAGAAACTTCTTAACTCTCCCACATTGTCTGGTGTTGGCCAATCACGCACTGCTTTCACCTTGTGAGGATCAGTTTGCACACCATGCTCACTTACAATGTGACCTAAGTAAAGCACCTCTTTCTGGAACAAGTGGCATTTCTTGGGATGGAGTTTGAGGTTTGCTGCTTTCAAAACACTTGACTACTTCATTTAGCCAGGACATTTCCTCATCAAAAGTTGTTGCAAATACAATGACATCATCCAGGTATGCTAGGGCTATTCTTCATTGTAAGCCTTCCAGTACTCTTTCCATCAGCCTCTCAAATGTTGCTGGAGCAATGCTAAGCCCAAATGGCATCATACGTTACTGTCAGAGACCTTGGCCATAACTAAATGCAATCTTAGCTTTATCTGCTTAAACCATTTTCACTTAATGGAAACCTGACTTTAAAACCAGAGTTGAAAACCACCTGGCTCTGTTAAGAGCACTGAAGTCCACACAGCAATGTTGGGTCCCATCCTTCTTCTAGACCAGGGGTCACCAAACATTTTTCACAGTGGGCTAGATAACTGAGAGAATGACGAGAGTGGGCCGCATAACAATTTTGTTCAATACAGTACAGTGAATACACAAAAAATAAAGACAACAAACATGTTTATTTACCAAAAAGTTATCAAAGATGGCGACGTTAGCAATAAAATAGTTATATCACACCCAGTGCACACATATCCGAATCT
>NW_013802069.1:0-859 GCF_000517525.1 Limulus polyphemus | reverse complement strand
TAAGAAGAACACAAGATTTAACAATACTGTGTACTATCAATAAGAAGACACACGATTTAGCAATACTGTGTACTATGAATAAGAAGACACACGATTTAGCAATACTGTGTACTATCAATAAAAGACACAATATTTAAACGATACTGTGTACTGTCAATAAGAAGACACAAGATTTAAGATACTGTGTACTTTCAAGAAGAAAACACAAGACTTAACTATAATGTGTACTGTATTGACAGGACACATTATTGTTAAATCTTCTGTTTTCTTAGTGACAGTAAACATTATCGTTAAATCTTGTGTGTTCTTATTGAAAAAAGACATAAGATTTAACAATACTGTGTACTGTCAATAAGAAGAAACAAGATTTAACGATACTATGTACTTTCAATAAGAAGACACAAGATTTAACAATACTGTGTACTGTCAATAAGAAAACACAGATTTAACGATACTGTGTACTGTCCATAAGAAGACACAAAATTTAACGATACTGTGTTCTGTCAATATGAAGACACAATATTTAACGATACTGTGTACTTTCAATAAGAAGACACAAGATTTAACAATAATGTGTTCTGTCAATAAGAAGACACAAGATTTAAAAATACTGTGTACTATCAATAACAAGACACAATATTCAACGATAATGTGTACTGTCAGTAAGAAAACACAAGATTTAACAATAATGTGTCCTGTCAATAAGAAGACACAAGATTTAACGATACTGTGTACTGTCAATAAGAAGACACAAGATTTAACGATACTATGTACTTTCAATAAGAACACACAAGATTTAACGATAATGTGTACTGTCAGTAAGAAAACAGAAGATTTAACAATAATGTGTCCTGTCAAT
>NW_013802068.1:0-1527 GCF_000517525.1 Limulus polyphemus | reverse complement strand
ATTTAACGATACTGTGTACTATCAATAAGAAGACTTAAGATTTAACGATAATGTGTACCTTTTCTTATGACACACAAGATTTAACAATAATGTGTACTGTCAAAAGAAGACACAAGATTTAACGACACTTTGTACTGTCAATAAGAATTCACAAGATTTAACTATACTGTGTACTGTCAATAAGAAGACTCAAGCTTTAAAAATACTGTGTACTCTCAATAAGAATACACAAGATTTAACAATACTGTGTACTGTCAATAAAAAGACACAATATTTAACAATACTGTGTACTGTAAATAAGAAGACACAAGATTTAACAATACTTTGTTCTGTCAATAAGAAGACACATAATTTAACAATACTGTGTACTGTCAATAAGAATACACAAGATTTAACGATACTGTGTACTGTTAATAAGAAAACACAAGAGTTAACGATACTGTGTAGTGTCAACAAGAAGACACAAGATTTAACGATACTGTGTACTTTCAATAAGAAGACACAAGATTTAACAATACTGTGTACTGTCAATAAGAAGACACAAGATTTAACAATACTGTGTACTGTCAATAAGAAGACACAAGATTTATAAATACTTTGTACTCTCAATAACAACTTCTTCTTGAACGGACACATTAATGTTAAATCTTGTGTTTTCTTACTGACAGTACACATTATCGTTAAATCTTGTGTGACACAAGATTTAACAATACTGTGTATTGTCAATAAGAAGACACAATATTCAACGATAATGTGTACTGTCAGTCTTTTTATTGATAGTACACAGTATTGTTAAATCTTGTGTCTTCTTATTGACAGTACACAGTTTTGTTAAATCTTGTGTTTTCTTATTGAAAGTACACAGTATCGTTAAATCTTGAGTCTTCTTATTGACAGTACACAGTATCGTTAAAACTTGTGGCTTCTTATTGACAGTACACAGTAACGTTAAATCTTGTTTTTTCTTATTCTTATTGAGAGTACACAATATCGTTAAATCTTGCGGACACAATATTTAACGATACTGTGTACTTTCATTAAGAAGACTTAAGATTTAACGATACTGTGTACTGTCAGTAAAAAGACACAAGATTTAACGATACTGTGTACTGTCAATAAGCAGACACAAGATTTATAAATACTGTGTACTATCAATAAGAAGACACAAGATTTAACAAAACTGTGTACTGTCAATAAGAAGACACAATATTCAACGATAATGTGTACTGTCAGTAAGAAAACATAAGATTTAACAATAATGTGTCCTGTCAATAAGAAGACACAAGATTTAACAATACTGTGTACTGTCAATAAGAAGACACAAGATTTAACGATACTGTGTACTGTCAATAAGAAAACACCCGATTTAACAATAATGTGAACTATCAATAAAAAGACACAAGATTTAACAATAATGTGTCCTCTCAAAAAGAAGACACAAGATTTAACAATACTGTGTATTGTCAATAAGAAGACACAATATTCAACGATAATGTGTACTGTCAGTAAAAAAACACAAGATTTAAC
>NW_013802067.1:0-544 GCF_000517525.1 Limulus polyphemus | reverse complement strand
CGATGCCCACCAACCCCCATCATGAAAGTCCCAACAGCTAGGTGTAAAATGCCAAGCTGAATGGCCAAAGGTGCAACTTTGTCATAGACTCTGCGTCTCAGCAAACCCTTGTGAGCATCAAGGTGTTTGATCACGAAGGAGTACCAGAAGCCATACAGAAGCTTTATGGTGTGACAGGACATTCTACAAGATTGTGGGGACCAGTGTGGGTAACTATTGAGCTCATGGGTATACAGGACAGGCAGAAAGTATATCTGGCTGACATTGAAGACCAATGCATATTAGGATTGGACTATCTACTACCAAGAAAGTTTGTAATTGATGTTGATAAAATGACGTTTGGGAACAACAAAGGCCAAATTCCGGTAACTGTTAAAAGAGAGGTTGAACTAATTAGGTGCCATCAAGATGAAGTCAAGCCGACTGAAAAAGTTGATGATGACGAAGTGGAACCAGGTATCGATATTAAAGCAGAGCAGGAGAAAGATCAAGATTTGAAGCCAATAACTGATTTTTTTAAAAGCAAGTGTTTTGCGCCCTGCTT
>NW_013802066.1:0-544 GCF_000517525.1 Limulus polyphemus | reverse complement strand
CTACACACTACATTACATTACCGCGTCACGTTGTCCCCTCTCATATATACCCGACCACCCTATATCCAGTAAATACTAGAGCATTCGCCAAAGTACATGATAGTTCTAGAAACGTTGCGTCACAGTAGTCATGTGACTCGCTGACGCAACAGTATAATAAGCCTAAAGTAAAGACGTAGTGTGTGCTAACCTAGCCTAGAGCCAAGTGCATACAATTTATCATGAAAGTAAAAATATCGATTCAATTTTAAACTTAATTTCTTAATTAAGATATTTTCTTTAATATCACCAATGTTTTTAATATAAAAAAACCTTTAATCAACGAAAACTCTAAATTAAGAAATCAACAAGTATTTTTGTTTAGTTTTGTTGCTGTACATTTCATTTTATACTTTTAGTACATAGACTAATAACAATATTAGGATATACTTTTGTTGCTAAGCAACACGACATAAAAGCCATTATTGGAACAGAATGTTACCTAAACGCACTGACTTTTCTATATATCAGAAGTTGTTAAGCTAACTGATTTTTAACAATAATT
>NW_013802065.1:0-544 GCF_000517525.1 Limulus polyphemus | reverse complement strand
GGGCAGTTATCTACAAGATCCTTGTCGGATCCAAAAATGTCTGAGACAAATATATAATATCGTCCCCTGAATCCATGTCTATTATTTGTTTTTGGCTTAATTTCTTAACCTGAGCTCGAATCACCGCACATGAGGGAAACACATCGAAATTCTCCTCAACAACATCATCATCCTTAGATAAAACAGTAATTTTAGGTTCGGCAACAACTTTTTCTCCAGCCAAGTCGTTTCCCAACAACAATGATACATCCTCAATTGGCAGAGTAGGTCTTACCATAACCACAACTGGTCCCGAAACTAGGTCTGATGCTAAATAAATGTTATGAAGAGGAACATTAACACAGCCACCCTCAAAACCCTGAGCAATAACATACTCACCAGTGGCAGAAATCGAATCTAGAGGCAATGTACCTTCTAACAACAATGATTGAATCGCACCAGTATCACGTAGAATACGTATGGGTATGCGATTGCCAGTGTCATTTGTCAAAGACACAGAACCAACAGACTCAAAAAGTCTAAATTCCTTCCTGATTAGATCAAC
>NW_013802064.1:0-539 GCF_000517525.1 Limulus polyphemus | reverse complement strand
CCACACTGGTCCCCACAACCTTGTATAATGTCCTGTAACACCACAGAGCTTCTGTATGGCTTCTGGCACTCCTTTGTGATCTAGCACCTTGATATTCACAAGGGTTTGCTGAGATGCAGAATCTATGATAAAATTGCACTTTTGGCCATCCAGCTTTCTTGTCACGTAGACACTATGTGTGCTTCCCATTTTACACTTAGCTGTAGGGACTTTCACGATGGGGGTTGGTGGGCATCGCTCAACACCAACCACTACTGGTTTCCTCGTTGCTGACTTATTAGTAGTATTCTTCTTACACTTTCTGGGTCAGCAGCCTTTCCTGCCGTTGCATTTTCCCTGTGTTGAAGTTGCTGGCATTGAGCTCTCTTGTACCCAGGTTTGTTACAGTGCCAGCAAAGTCCCTCAAACTTCTCTGAAAGCTGACCTTTTCTGGCCTTGAATCCTGATGACTGTACCAACCTTGGTACCTCTGTGCTGTACTTAACGTAGGATTCTAATTCAAGAGCTCTGGCCATTGCATCTTGTATAGTAGAGGGGTG
>NW_013802063.1:0-544 GCF_000517525.1 Limulus polyphemus | reverse complement strand
CCCCCTTTAGCATGGACTCTCGTCCTAAACCTAGTCCTGTAGACTTCAGACTGATTTTGGGTTTCATACCTGAGTTCTAGGGCCACTACCAGTTTTCTATAGTGGGACCTGTCGTCTGCCGACAACTGTCCAAGTATTTCCAGTGGTCGTCCCTTCAAACTCGTTACCAGATATACTGCTTTCTGCTCCTCTGTCCATCCATTCATCTCTGCCAGGAGCTCACATTGTGCTCTTTATGCTTCCATGGTGCCTTCCCATCGAGTTCCTGTGGCTTCCTTCGTACTAGTTCACCCCTATTGCTGACATTCATATCTGGGATGTGACTTCTAACAGGACTGAAGATGTCTGCATTAGGGTTTAGCTGCGAGGTCTGGAAGGGGCTTCCAATTGCCTGAGGCTGATTAGGTCGATGGCTTATATATCCTCCTTGTGTAAAAGACAGTAAATCATCCTTTAATGTATTTAATTCACTTTGAAATTTGCTAATTTTTTCCATTTGTACTTCTTGCCACTGTTGTTGACTTTCTTGTAGTTGCTGCTGACT
>NW_013802062.1:0-687 GCF_000517525.1 Limulus polyphemus | reverse complement strand
AAACCAGTAGAGACAGCTATCACTCTTGTCCTCTATATTTAGTTGTTTTAAACCAGTAGAGACAGCTATTACTCTTGTCCCTATATTTAGTTGTTTTAAACCTAGTAGAATAGCTGTCCACTCTTGTCCCTATATTTAGTTGATAAGACCGAAAAGATCGAAGGTAATACTTACTTAAACTCGGGTAAAGCACAGGCAAGGAATAGGAATGTCATGCCAACTGAACCTGAGAATGCTAAAGCCACTAACCTGAAAAATATATTTATATTTTTATCATTGTGCTAAGTATTAGTAACATTTATAACATAATTCTGGGTAGTTGAAATATTTACTAATATTATACCTTTCATTTGTAACATTTATAACATAATTCTGAGTAGTTCCAATATTTACTAATATTATACGTTTCATTTGTAACATTTATAACATAATTTTGAGTAGTTCCAATATTTACTGATATTATACCTTTCATTTGTAGCATTTATAACATAATTTTGAGTAGTTCCAATATTTACTGATATTATACCTTTCATCTGTAACATTTATAACATAATTTTGAGTAGTTCCAATATTTACTAATATTATACCTTTCAGTTGTAACATTTATAACATAATTCTGAATAGTTCCAATATTTACTAATATTATACCTTTCAGTTGTAACATTTATAACATAATTTTGAGTAGTT
>NW_013802061.1:0-543 GCF_000517525.1 Limulus polyphemus | reverse complement strand
CTGTCCCGTCACGTTGTCGCCCTCTTTTATATACCAAACTACCCTATATCTAGTAAATGCTAGAGCATTCGCCAAGGTACAGGATAGTTCGAGAAACGTGGCGTGACACTAGTCATGTGACTTCGCTGACGCAACACTGCCCCTCCTTAGTATTGTTCGTCCCGAACAATACCCACATACAATAAACCAATAACAATTAACAATAACTTAATTAAATGTGAAGAATTATAAACACAAAATTACAATTCAACAAAGTCTCTTAATTTTACGGGATGTATCTTCTTCCGTACTGGTCTCCGTCTCGTTGGCTTCTGCTTCAGGTGGGGTTCATCTGCTTCATCAGTAAATGTCCTATCATCGGTAACAGTCACATCAGGGGTAGTAACTTCATCAAGAGCTTCATCGTTTCCCTTCTCAAAACTGAGTAGAGTTTCTTCTTCGACGGTGGCTTCTTCAGGTGGCACGTCTTCAGCAGCGTCATTTGTTCTGTTTTCCACTTCATCCCAACTGAAATGTCCTGGACCGTGATAATGCCAAAGCCTG
>NW_013802060.1:0-544 GCF_000517525.1 Limulus polyphemus | reverse complement strand
GCCCTGCTTGGGAGAAGGTGTCTAGTCTAAGCCCTGTGACAAAGAACTATTGGGCACAATGGGACCAGTTGAGGCTTGAAGATGGTATTCGTCTCCGGAGATGGGAAAGTGACGACCTGGCAAACGGTTATACCGGGAAAGTTACGGGAAGTTGTGCTGCGTCAATCCCATGATACTGTAACAGGAGGACATCTCGGAGTTAAGAAAACATTGAGTCACCTACGACACAGATTTTACTGGATAGGTATGAGACAAGATGTGGAAGAATGGTGCAGAACATGTAGTACATGTTGTGCAAAAGGGGGACCCAAGCATAAGGGACGTGCTCCAATGAAGTTATATCAAGTTGGTGCACCAATGGAAAGAGTAGCCGTCGACATTGCTGGTCCTCTGGCTCAAACTCGTGCTGGAAACAAGTACATTTGTGTGGTGATGGATTATTTCACCAAGTGGTCGGAGGCATATGCAATACCAAATCAGGAAGCTACAACTGTAGCTTCAGCTATTAGTGACTTCTTCTTCAGATTTGGTATGCCATATGAAC
>NW_013802059.1:0-544 GCF_000517525.1 Limulus polyphemus | reverse complement strand
AGTTTCTTCTTCGACGGTGGCTTCTTCAGGTGGCACGTCTTCAGCAGTGTCATTTGTTCTGTTGTCCACTTCGTCCCAACTGAAATGTCCTGGACCGTGATAACGCCAAAGCCTGTTGGCATGCACCACTTTTGGTTTACCTCGCCGACCACATTTTACCCGGAAAGTCACATCTGAGAGACGATCCACTATGTCATATGGGCCTTCCCATGGAGAAGACAACTTAGGAGACTTCCCGTTGGTCTTCCTGGGATTATACAACCATACCTTGTCTCCAGGTACAAACCTGACTTCAGTAGATCTCTTATCATAAGTCAACTTCATCGAATCAGCAGACGTTTTCAAGTTTGAACGCACTTGATGGTGGATATCATCCACCCTTTCCGATAACACTTCCACAAACTCTGACACATTCTCAGGCAACTCTTCATAAGGTGGGCATCCCGTATGCTTGGGTCCCCTTTTAGCACTACATGTACTGCATGTTCGGCACCATTCTTCCACATCTCGCCTCATACCTATCCAGTAATATCTTTGTCGTATG
>NW_013802058.1:0-545 GCF_000517525.1 Limulus polyphemus | reverse complement strand
ATGTGGAATATTAAACGCCGAAAATAATGACTCAGTCCTAGACAAAAACCACTTCGGCCCTAAAACCTGGACTTCATCCACAGAAAGTGATGCTTTGCATGTGGTGGGACATCAAACGAGTAATTCATTTCGAACTCCTAAATCCACAGCGAACTGTCAATGCAGAGATCTATAGTTAGCAACTGGAACGTTTAAATCAAGCCTTTCATCAGAAACATCCTTCACTCGTAAAGGTTTTCTTCCTCTCCATGACAATGGACGTCCACGTGTGGCGGCACGTTTGACGCAACACAAGGTTATGGAGTTGGGTTGGGAAGTTCTCCCACACCCATCATATTCTCCAGATATGTCACCATCAAATTACCATCTGTTTCGTTCGCTGCAACACCATCTTAACGGGAAAAACTTATACAAATGCGGAAGGTGTTAAAGAGGACATCGACATGTTTTTTTTTTGCATCAGATCCAAGTGATTTCTTTAATCAGGGCATTAAAAACCTGATTGTAAGATGGAAAAGCATCACCGATAAGAATGGAGACTATTT
>NW_013802057.1:0-544 GCF_000517525.1 Limulus polyphemus | reverse complement strand
ATATGAAAGCTGACCTTTTCTGGCCTTGAATCCTGATGACTGTACCAAACTTGGTATCTCTGTTCTGGACTTAACATAGGATTCGAATTCAAGAGCTCTGGCCATTGCATCCTGGATAGTAGAGGGGTGTGCTTGCTTTACTTGTATCTTCAGTTGTGGATTGTTAAAAGCATCTACAAACTGATCCCTCAGGAACAGCTTGATGACATCGGGTTGCGCAGTTGGGTAGGCCTTGTGTGCCATACTTTCCAAATCCTGTGCCAGCTCTTGTAGGCTCTCCTCTTTAGCATGGACTCTCGTCCTAAACCTAGCCCTGTAGACTTGAGACTGATTTTGAGTTCCACACCTGAGACCTAGAGCAGCAACCAGTGCTCTATAGTTGTGCTTGTCGTCTGCTGACAACTGTCCAAGTATTTCCAGTGGTTGTCTCTTCAGGATTGTTGCCAGGTACACTGCTTTCTTCTCCTCTGTCCATTTATTCATTTCTGCCAGTTGCTCAAATTGTGCTCTATATGCTTCCCATCGAGTTCCTGTGGCTTTCTTC
>NW_013802056.1:0-569 GCF_000517525.1 Limulus polyphemus | reverse complement strand
TTCATGAATGCTCCAGCGTTTACCTAGATATGTGTCAGTCTTGTATATATATAAGACGGTCAAAACGTGACGGAACGGTGTGTGTGTGTAATTGAACTGAGTATTGTTGAGCACGAGCACGTGAGAAGTTCGTTGAGAATTATAGCGTTTGTTTTAAAGCGACTGTTGAAATTAAATGTATCGTAAAGTTGTATTCGGAAAGAATAATCCAGTTTTATTTAAGAAAGGACTTGTGTAGCTAAAGTTTAGTCGGAACGAATTTACGGAAAAGTAGCTAACGAACGGAGATGTAACATTATATTGAAAATACGAATAAACAGAAGTTTAATGTACAAAAATAAACGTAATTTTATAAGAACATACAACTGTTTAGAATCTAAAATAAAAAAATTTACCAAATGGTTTTGACCAATATTTATTTCATTTTTGGTTGAAATGAGAAAATATGAAATCTAATAAAAACTAATAAAAAATATAGATAGGAATTCTACTAAAAATTTAAAAAAAGATCTAGGTAGGAAACCTAATAAAAACTAATAAGAGATCGTCGTAGGAAATCTACTAAAAAG
>NW_013802055.1:0-545 GCF_000517525.1 Limulus polyphemus | reverse complement strand
TCTCATACATCCTTTTTGATATCCTAATTTCCTGTTTCACCAACTTTCTTGATCTTCTATAATCTTCTAAGTCTCCTGTCATACCATTTATGATGCTTTTCTTTAATTTTGTTTCTTAAACTCTTTGTAAGCCAACTGTTTTTTTACTTGTAGCTACCCTTTTCTTTCTATTAGGAATTTGTTTTCATTGAATATTTAAAAAATTATCTTCAAAAATTTTCCACATCTAATCAGTGTCTCCAAATAACTCAGTTGTATAATTCATAACAGATAACCCACTTTTGAAATTTGTAACAAACATATCATTATTCCTTATCTCCATATGCAGCAAAACATTGAAATTGATAGAGCAATGATCACTTGCACCCAAATGTTCCCCAGTTTCCACCCTCTCAATCATTTCTGTATTTGAAGTTAACAATAAGTCTAAAAAAGCATTGTTTCTAGTAGGTTCCTTGACTAACTGGTGAAGAAAGCCATCCTTAACAGTTTCCAAAAACCTTTCTCCCCCATGGTTTGATTCTAGAATTTCCCAATCTATATGG
>NW_013802054.1:0-541 GCF_000517525.1 Limulus polyphemus | reverse complement strand
AACAGAGAGTGTGTAATTGAACTCAGTAATGTTGAGTCAAGCACGTGAGATGTTTGTTGAGAAATATAGCGTTTGTTGTAGCGCGACTGTTGAAATTAAGTGTATCGCAAAGTTATATTCAGAAAGAATAAACCAGTTTTATTTAAGAAAGGACTTGTGTTGCTAAAGTTTCATCGAAACGAATTTACGGAAAATTAACTAACAAACGGAGGGTAACAAATTGGTGTCAGAGAGTGGGACAGAAAATAAAATAAAAAAAAAGAAGACGAAGATGGAAACGAGAGGCAGAAAATCAAACTACAGCTTAGCAGATTTGATGGCAGCAATACAAGAACAGCAAAAGAAACAAGAACGAGAAAATAAACAAGAAGAGAGATTACAGCAGTGGTTGGAGGAAAAAGAAAAGAAACAAGAAGAATGAGAAAATAAACAAGAACAGAGATTACAGCAGTTGTTGGAGGAAAAAGAAAAGAAACAAGAAGAGAAATTACAGCAGTTGTTGGAGGAAAAAGAAAAGAAACAAGAAGTACGAGAAAATAAC
>NW_013802053.1:0-545 GCF_000517525.1 Limulus polyphemus | reverse complement strand
TAAGTTTGATATTAAACTCTAGATTTTTAATTCAAATTTTAGAACTATTCATTACTCAATTTGTTAATTTGAAAGTTAATAATAAAAAAAAAAGATAAACATCAATTTTTATGTGTCACATGGTATGTTGGATGCAGCACTGGTTCAAATTAGATGTTTGTGAAGTCAAAATACTAAGTCTATAGTTTCGCACAAATGAGAAACTCAAATTACAGATGTTGACAAGCTAGAATGTAAAACAAGGAGGTCTTATCTTTTCTATTTGCTAAGATATTGCTCACATAATAAATCAAACATAGTGGCACCCTGCTCATCTCTTTCCATTTTTGGAAATGCTCCCTTATATACACTTACATCTGTATATGACATGAATAACCAATCTGAAGCTCAGAATGTCCCCTTAGTAGTTTTATTGGCCTTTCTAATGTACCTAGTGCCATTTGTTTCTTTTGAACGAAGATTTCAATGAGGTAGGTTGTGTCTTTAGTCTGCTCAAAAATTTCATATTTTTTAGACCCAAATACAGCTTAGTTACTAAGTTTGAT
>NW_013802052.1:0-537 GCF_000517525.1 Limulus polyphemus | reverse complement strand
CCTTCTCTAATCTATTATTTGGCATTTCTTTATATTATACAGCTTTCGTTAATTTGTTTCAGTTTTGTTTTCCAGTTGGATAAACTGTTGATTAATTCTTTCATTCCAATATAATGTATTATTATTTCTTCTTTTCTAAACAACTTTTGCAGCAACTATTCTGTGTGTCATACAGAATCTCAATTAACCTACCATTCTGACACTGTGACACTAAGCATATTGATAAATTTGTATTTCTTTTAATAAAAACCAATTGTTAGTTTCATAGCTCTTTAGCTACTTTATTGAAAAATATACGCCATTCAGACTGATGTGATAATATATGTTTGATTGTCTTAATCTGCCATTGTTTCAGCTTTATCCTAGTTCAATCGTTTTTGGCCAGGTGGTTAGGGCGCTCGACTCGCAATCTGTGGGTCGCGAGTTCGAATCCCTGTCACACTAAACATGCTCGCCCTTGCAGCCGTGGAGGCGTTATAATGTGACGGTCAATACCACTATTCGTTGGTAAAAGAGTAGCCCAAAATTGGCGGTATG
>NW_013802051.1:0-289 GCF_000517525.1 Limulus polyphemus | reverse complement strand
ATCTATTGAGAGATAACTGAACTTCCAAGTATTTTTTCTTAATTATTTTCTCCATCTATTGAGAGATAACTGAACTTCCAAGTATTTTTCTTTATTATCTTTTTCTCCATCTATTGAGAGATAACTGAACTTCCAAGTATTTTTTCTCCGTCTATTGAGAGATAACTAAAATTCCAAGTATTTTTTCCTTAATTATTTTCTCCATCTATTGAGAGATAACTGAACTTCCAAGTATTTTTTCTCCGTCTATTGAGAGATAACTGAACATCCAGTATTTTTCTTAATTTTT
>NW_013802050.1:0-544 GCF_000517525.1 Limulus polyphemus | reverse complement strand
TAGTGTGTGTGTGTGTGTGTGTGTGTGGACAATATTGTATATATTATACTTATTATTGTCGTCTACATGTGCCCAAGAAGGTTCAGTCCTCAAAGATGTGTGAAAAATGGTAAGTGTTGTTATGATTTACTACAGAGCTTATTAACTAAATGTTAAAAGTAAAGTTAGTTAAACATTAATTATATGTCTAAAGAAACTTTTCAGCTCATGTGTTTTGAAGTTAAATAGACTGAATATGTCACAATGAGTGAGGGTGAAATGTCTCCATGGTGTTTCTGAACCACAGATGGAAATGAATAGAACGTCTATATGCTGCGTACTGTCCCACAGAAGTATAGAATCATCTTCATCAAATGTTCGTTGAAATCTGAATACAGCCCTTAGTAACATTGCCCACCTTTGTAAAATACATGTAACACAAATGAATACGTATAATTGAAAACAAAAACGTAAGTTTTGATGTCATTCAAATAATGACAGTAGAATTGTCATTAAAAAAATGGTTTTAACATAAATTAAATAGCCTGTGGACTTACGATTCAGT
>NW_013802049.1:0-546 GCF_000517525.1 Limulus polyphemus | reverse complement strand
CAGGGTATTGTTGAAGTTAACGTTCGTTCGTTATAGTGTTGTTTTAGCGCGAGTATTGAGATTAAGTGTATCACAGAGTTATATTCGGAAAGAATAAACCAGTTTTATTAAGTAAAGACTTGTGTCGTTAAAGTTTCGTCGGAACGAAGTTACGAAAAAAAATCAATTAACAAACGGAGACGTAACAGTTACATTATTTTTTCCTTTGAAGTAAGAAACCTTTGTACAATATATCAAAATTGTATGAAAGTTTTTAAGAAGATATAATGTTAAGTCGTAGAATAACATGATATTATAAGGTTATTCATTGATATGGTAATGTGTATTCCTACCTAAACTAAAAAAAAAAGGAACATAAGTTACAGTGTTTCCGTTTTTACCACTACCTCACCTCCTGTGGATGGAGCTTCACCAAATTTGGTATCGAGGTTCATCGGGTCCATGGGAAGATACACACAAATTTTCAGTTTGATTTTTGTGGTTTATATGAACGTTTTTTTATCATTACTTTGCCCTTTGTTGATGGATTTTCACCGAATGTGGGAA
>NW_013802048.1:0-544 GCF_000517525.1 Limulus polyphemus | reverse complement strand
GCCATCAACAATGGAGGGAGTAAGCCATCCCAGTCATCTTGGCGGCTATTACAAAACTTTGCCAATTCCTGTCCCAGTGTCCAGTTGTACTTTTCTACCATCCCATCAAACTGTGGGTGAAGTGGCGTTGTCCTGGTTTTTTGGATGCCAAACACCTTGCAGCATTCTTGGAACACAACTGATTCAAAGTTACGGCCTTGATCTGAAAGCAGTATATCTGGCAACGAGCCTGAAGGGACAACCACTGGAAATACTTGAACAGTTGTCAGCAGACGACAGACACAACAATAGAGCACTGGTAGCAGCTCTAGAACTCAGGTACGGAACCCAAAATCAGTCTGAAGTCTACAGAGCTAGGTTTAGAACGAGAGTCTGTGCTAAAGGCGAGAGCATGCAAGAGCTGGCACAGGACTTGGAAAGTATGGCACACAAGGCCTACCCAACTGCACCACCCGATCTCCTCAAGTTGTTGCTGAGGGATCAGTTTGTAGATGCCTTGGACAGTCCACAACTAAAGATACAAGTAAAGCAAGCACACCCCTCT
>NW_013802047.1:0-544 GCF_000517525.1 Limulus polyphemus | reverse complement strand
AGAAGAGATAAACGCTGTTTTATGCTGATAGTTAGAGAAAATGTTCATGTCCATTTATAGTGATTACTATAGTAGAGAAAACGTCGATTTATAGTGATAGTTATAGAAGAGGAACACGTCCATTTATGCTGATTGTTATAGAAGAGGAACATATTTTATACTGATAGTTATAGAAGAGGAACATATTTTATACTGATAGTTACAGAAGAGATAAACGCTGTTTTATGCTGATAGTTAGAGAAAATGTTCATGTCCATTTATAGTGATTACTATAGTAGAGAAAACGTCGATTTATAGTGATAGTTATAGAAGAGGAATTCATTGTTTTATGCTTATAATTATAGAAGAAGAAGAATATCTTGTGTTATGCTGCTAGTTATAGAAGAGAAACACGTTGATTTATTCTGATAGTTATAGAAGAAGAACGTGTCATTTTATACTGATAGTTAGGTTATAGGAACACGTTGTTTTATGCTTAAAGTTATAGAAGAGGAACACGTTGTTTTATACTGATAGTTAGGTTATAGGAACACGTTGTTTTATG
>NW_013802046.1:0-542 GCF_000517525.1 Limulus polyphemus | reverse complement strand
TAGACTAGAATAATAACTGTAACTTAGTACTGTTTGTGGTACACTGTCGCCACCTGGGTTGTACGGTAATAATGTTAGGTGTAGAACACTAGACTAGAGTAATAACTGCAACTTAGTACTGTTTGTGGTACACTGTCGCCACCTGCGTTGTACGGTAATAATGTTAGGTGTAGAATACAAGACTAGAATAGTAACTGTAACTTAGTACTGTTTGTGGTACACTGTCGCCACCTGCGTTGTACGGTAATAATGTTACATGTAGAATGGTAGACTAGAATAATAACTGCAACTTAGTACTGTTTGTGGTACACTGTCGCCACCTGGGTTGTACGGTAATAATGTTACATGTAGAATGGTAGACTAGAATAATAACTGTAACTTAGTACTGTTTGTGGTACACTGTCGCCACCTGGGTTGTACGGTATTAATGTTACATGTAGAATGGTAGACTAGAATAATAACTGTAACATAGTACTGTTTGTGGTACACTGTCGCCACCTGGGTTGTACGGTAATAATGTTACGAGTAGAATGGTAGACTAG
>NW_013802045.1:0-609 GCF_000517525.1 Limulus polyphemus | reverse complement strand
TAATGTGTACTGTCAATAAGAAGACACAAGATTTAACAATACTGTGTACTTGTCTTCTTATTGACACAAGATTTAACAATACTGTGTACTGTCAATAAGAAGACACAAGATTTAACAATACTATGTACTATCAAAAAGAAGACAAGATTTAACAATACTGTGTACTATCACTAACAAGCCACAAGATTTAACGATTATGTGTACTGTCAATAAGAAGACACAAGATTTAACAATACTGTGTACTGTCAATAAGAAGACACAAGATTTAACAATACTATGTACTATCAAAAAGAAGACAAGATTTAACAATACTGTGTACTATCACTAACAGGCCACAAGATTTAACGAAACTGTATACTGTCAATAACAAGACAAAATATATAACAATACTGTGTACTGTCAATAAGAAGACACAAGATTTAACGAAACTGTATACTGTCAATAAGAAGACAAAATATATAACAATACTGTGTACTGTCAATATGAAGACACAAGATTTAACGATACTGTGTACTATCAATAACAAGCCACAAGATTTAACGATACTGTGTACTGTAAATAAGAAGACACAAGTTTTAACAATGCTGTGTACTGTCAATAAGAAGACAC
>NW_013802044.1:0-543 GCF_000517525.1 Limulus polyphemus | reverse complement strand
TTTCTTGTTCTAGTTGCCACTGTTGTTGACTTTCCTGTAACTGTTGGAGACTTTCTTCCTGTTTATTTTCTTTTTCCTCCAACCACTGCTGTAATTTCTCTTCTTGTTTCTTTTCTTTTCCCTCCAACCACTGCTGTAATTTCTCTTCTCGTTCTTCTTGTTTCTTTTCTTTTTCCTCAAACAATTGCTGTAATTTCTCTTCTTGTTTATTTTCTTTTTCCTCCAACAACTGCTGTAATCTCTCTTCTTGTTTCTTTTCTCGTTCTTCTTGTTCATTTTCTTTTTCCTCCAACAACTGTTGTAATCTCTTTTGTTTATTTTGCTCTCGAGCTGCCATTGTTGTAGGTTTTCTTGCCACTGCTGTAATCTTTCATCTTGTTTCTTTTCTCGTTCTTCTTGTTTAGTTTCTTTTTCCTCTAGCAACTACAGTAATTTCTCTTCTTGTTTAATTTCGAGTTCTTCTTGTTTCTTTTCTTTTTCCTCTAACAACTGCTGTAATCTCTCTTCTTGTTTAATTTCTCGTTCTTCTTGTTTCTTTTCTCG
>NW_013802043.1:0-544 GCF_000517525.1 Limulus polyphemus | reverse complement strand
AACAATGGCAGCTCGAACAGCAAAATAAACAAGAGAGACTACAGCAGTGGTTGGAGGAGAAAGAAAATAAACAAGAAGAGAGACTACAGCAGTGGTTGGAGGAGAAAAAAATAAACAAGAAGAGAAATTACAGCAGTTGTTAGAGGAGAAAGAAAATAAACAAGAAGATAAATTACAGCAGTTGTTGGAAGAGAAAGAAAAGAAAGAAGAAGAACGAGAAAAGAAACAAGAAGAGAGACTACAGCAGTGGCAACAAGGAAACAAGAAGTACAAACGGAAAACATTAGTAAAGTTAAAAGCGAATTAGATACATTAAAGGATGATCTATTGTCTTTTAGACAAGGAGGATACATTAACCATCGACTTAATCAGCCCCAGACAACGGCAAGCCCCTTCCAGACCCCGCAGCTAAACCCTAATGCAGACATTTTCAGTCCTGTTAGAAGTCACATCCCAGATATGAATGTCAGTACTAGGAGTGATCCAGTACGAAGGAAGCCACAGAAATACGATGGGAAAGCATCGTGGGAAGCATATAGAGCAC
>NW_013802042.1:0-784 GCF_000517525.1 Limulus polyphemus | reverse complement strand
AGATGTTGACGTTTGCTTGTTTTTAACACGCTCTAAATGCTCTCATTATCGGATCATACTTTGCTAATAACTGCAAAAGTGACAGGAAATTTTCAGGGTTTTCGGTTGAGGTTACGTCCTCAGTATGATCACGAAATGCAATATTCTGAGAAGTTAAATATTGTGTACAATCCAGCAACGGTCGCTGAATTTGTCTTTGCAGCTCTTCATCAATGCCACTTTGAAGATGAATTCGGCGGCTCAGTTTCTTTCCAAGCAGCAAATGACTCACGATGACTGTCACTATTTTCATGGACATTTAACTTTTCAATTTTTTTTCCCCTTAGAGAATCCACCCTATGTTTTGAAAGCAGACCGACTATCGGATGTCATACATGTAGACATTTCAGTTGGAATGAAGTGAACAATGGAACAAATGACGCTGCTGAAGAGGTGTCACCTGCAAAAGCCACTGTTGAAGAAGAAACTCTACCCGGTTTTGAGAAGGGAAACATTGAAGCCCTTGATGAAGTTACTACCACTGATGTGACTGTTACCGATAATAGGACATTTCCTGATGGAGCAGATGAACCCCACGAGAAGAAGAAGCAAACGAGACAGAGACCAGTATGGAAGAAGATACGCCCTGTTGCGTAGGCGAGGTCACATGACTAGTGTGGCGCCACGTTTCTAGAACTATCCTGTACCTTGGCGAATGCTCTAGCGTTTACTAGATATTGGGTAGTCTGGTATATAAGGGAGGGTGACAACGTGACGGGAATGTAATGTGTGTGTGTAGATAGTG
>NW_013802041.1:0-540 GCF_000517525.1 Limulus polyphemus | reverse complement strand
TAATAGTTTATCAGTCTTTAAAGTCATCCAAGCAGTGTGCTGTTGCTAGTGGTAGGGGCTAATAGGATTTTAGGTTGTATCTACAGAAATGTTGAATACAAGACTAAAGAGGTTATTATTTCATTGTACAGGTCACTGGTTAGGCCACATTTGGAATATTGTGTTCAGTCTTAGGTCCTTACCTTAGGAAAGACATTTAATTGTTGGAAAGGGTTAAGAGAAGGGTTACTAGAATGATGCCTGGGATGGAGGAGTTGTCTTTCGAGGAGAGGCTGAAATATCTAAAATTGTTTTCTCGTGAAAAAAAGAAGAGTTAAGGAGGATGTGATTGAAGTGTTTAAGATTGTAAATGGAATTGATAGTGTTGATGCATCATCATTTCTAATAATTAAAAGTGTGAATAGTAGAAATAGGGGACACAAGTGTACATTTTGGCAAGGTAGGAGTCATCTTCAGCTAAGACAGTTTCATTATTTCTAACAGGGTGTTTAGCCCTTGGAATGGGTTACCTTCGGATGTTGTAAAGGCAGTAAATTCAAG
>NW_013802040.1:0-596 GCF_000517525.1 Limulus polyphemus | reverse complement strand
CAGTCTCCTTAGTACCCTTAGCCACGTGTTAACAGCAGTCTCCTTAGTACCCTTAGCTACGTGTTAACAGCAGTCTCCTTAGTACCCTTAGCCACATGTTAACAGCAATCTCCTTAGTACCCTTAGCCACATGTCAACAGCAATCTCCTTAGTACCCTTAGCCACGTGTTAACAGCAACCTCCTTAGTATCCTTAGCCACGTGTTAACAGCAATCTCCTTAGTATCCTTAGCCACGTGTTAAAAGCAATCTCCTTAGTATCCTTAGCCACGTGTTAACAGCAATCTCCTTAGTATCCTTAGCCACGTGTTAAAAGCAGTCTCCTTAGTACCCTTAGCCACGTGTTAAAAGCAGTCTCCTTAGTACCCTTAGCCACGTGTTAAAAGCAGTCTCCTTAGTACCCTTAGCCACGTGTTAATAGCAGTATCCTTACTACCCTTAGCCACGTGTTAAAAGCAGTCTCCTTAGTACCCTTAGCCACGTGTTAAAAGCAGTCTCCTTAGTACCCTTAGCCACGTGTTAAAAGCAGTCTCCTCAGTACCCTTAGCCACGTGTTAACAGCAGTCTCCTTAGTACCCTCAGCCACGTGTTAAAAGC
>NW_013802039.1:0-543 GCF_000517525.1 Limulus polyphemus | reverse complement strand
GTCAGGATCAGTTTGCACACCATGCTCAATGGGACCTAAGTAAATCACCTCTTTCTGGAACAAGTGGCATATCTTGGGATGGAGTTTGAGGTTTGCTGCTTTAAAACGCTTGAATACTTCCTCTAGCCGGGACATTTCCTCATCAAAAGTTGTTACAAATACAATGACATCATCCAGGTACACTAGGGCTATCCTCCATTGTAGGCCTTCCAGTACTCTTTCCATCAGCCTCTCAAATCTTGCCAGAGTATTGCTAAGCCCGAATGGCAGCACACGGTATTGCCAGAGATCTTGGCCATAACTAAATGCAGTCTTAGGTTTATCTGCTTCAACCATTATCACTTGATGGAAACCTGACTTTAAGTCCAGAGTTGAAAACCACCTGGCTCCACTTAGGGCATCAAGAGTATTATCAATTCTTGGCAGTGGGTATGAGTCTATTTCGGTTATACTGTTAAGAGCTCTGAAGTCCACACAGCAACGTTGGGTCCCATCCTTCTTCTGGACTAACATGACGGAGCTGACCAGGGACTATCTGATTTT
>NW_013802038.1:0-543 GCF_000517525.1 Limulus polyphemus | reverse complement strand
AATCAGGAATACGTCAAGTAACTTTGTAGCATGTGAGATATACCGGGTAGGTGCTGCTTGGATGTAAAACTTTCTGAATAGTTGTTGTAACATGTGAGATATGCCGGGTAGTTGCTGCTTGGATGTAAAAACATACTGGATAGTTGTTGTAACATGTGAGATATACCGGGTAGTTGCTGCTGGATGTAAAACATACTGGATAGTTGTTGTAACATGTGAGATATACCGGGTAGTTGCTGCTTGGATGTAAAACATACTGGATAGTTGTTGTAACATGCAAGATATAGTGGGTAGTTGCTGCTTGGATGTAAAACATACTGGATAGTTGTTGCAACATGTGAAATATGACGGTTGGTTGTGAAACTCAACTTGCATTAGTAGCTGGAGTACTCGTCCCCTGGACGGAGGTTATGTCAATTCATGATTAATGAAAGCTTATCTTAGGACATGAAAAGTTGCTTCCCTTATATGTAATTATAAAAACGCCCATAAAAACTGCAAAACACAAAATGTGAAACCGCAAATTTTCATGTATCTCCGCAT
>NW_013802037.1:0-545 GCF_000517525.1 Limulus polyphemus | reverse complement strand
TGGTAATCTGATGGTGGCACATCTGGAGAATATGATGGGTGGGGGAGAACTTCCCAACCCAACTACATAATCTTGTGCTGCGTCAAACGTGCCACATGTGGACGTGCATTGTCGTGGAGAAAAATAACACCTTTCCAATTGACGAGTGAAGGACGTTTCTGATAAAGGGTTTGATTTAAACGTTCCAGTTACTGACTATAGATCTCTGCATTGACAGTTCGCTGTGGAATGAGAAGTTCGAAATGAATTACTCTTTTGACGTCTCACTAAATGCAAAGCATATTTTTCTATGGATGGAGTCCAGGTTTTTGGGTCGGAAATGGTTTTTGTCTAGGACTGAGCCATTGTTTTTGGTATTTAATATTCGCACAAAGAATCCATTTTTCATCATCGGTGACAATTCTGTTCAAAAATAGTTCACGCGCATTACGCGCCAAAAGAAACGAAGCAACGTTCACACATTGGAAACGATGATCATCGGAGAGTTCGTGAGGTGCCCAAACACCTTCTTTATGGAGTTTTTCCATATTCCTTAGATGTTGACG
>NW_013802036.1:0-544 GCF_000517525.1 Limulus polyphemus | reverse complement strand
GACGAACTCTCCGATGATCATCATTTCCAACGTGTGAACTCTGCTTCGTCTCTTCTGGCGCGTAATGCGTGTGAACCATTTTTGGACAGAATTGTCACCGGTGATGAAAAATGGATTATCTGTGCGAATATTAAACACCAAAAACAATATATCAGTCCTAGACAAAAACCACTTCCGACCCCAAAGCCTGGACTCCATCCGCAGAGAGTGATGCTTTGCATTTGGTTGGACATCAAAGTAGTAATTCATTTCGAACTCCCCAATACACAGCGAACTGTCAATGCAGAGATCTATAGTCAGGAACTGGAACGTTTAAATCAAGCCATTCATCAGAAACACCCTTCACGACAATGCACGTCCACATGTGGTACGTTTGACGCAACACAAGATTATGGAGTTGGGTCGGGAAGTTGTCCCCACCCACCATATGCTCCAAATATGGCACCATCAGAATACCATGTTTTCGTTCGCTGCAACACCATCTTATTGCGAAAATGTATGCAAATGTGGAAGGTATTAAAGAGGACATCGACATGTAATTTGC
>NW_013802035.1:0-593 GCF_000517525.1 Limulus polyphemus | reverse complement strand
AAAAGACAAAAAGTCGTCCTTTAACGTATCTAATTGCTTTTAAATTTATTGTTTTTTTCCATTTGTTCTTCTTGTTTCTTTTCTTGTTCCAGTTGCCACTGCTGTAGTCTCTCTTCTTGTTTATTTTCTTTCTCCTCCAACAGCTGCTGTAATTTCTCTTCTTGTTTATTTTGCTGTTCGAGCTGCCACTGTTGCAGATTTTCTTGCAACTGCTGTTGTCTCTCTTCTTGTTTCTTTTCTTTTTCCTCCAACAACTGCTGAAATTTCTCTTGTTTAATTTCTCGTTCTTCTTTTTTCTTTTCTTTTTCCTCTAACAACTGCTGTAATTTCTCTTCTTGTTTCTTTTCTTTATCCTCCAACAACTGCTGTAATCTCTCTTCTTGTTTAATTGCTCGTTCTTCTTGTTTCTTTTCTTGTTTAATTTCTCGTTCTTCTTGTTTCTTTTCTTTTTCCTCTAACAACTGTTGTAATTTCTCTTCTCGTTCTTCTTGTTTATGTATTGCTGCCATCAAATCTGCTAAGCTGTAGTTTGATTTTCCGCCTCTCGTTTCCATTTTTCTTCTCTCTTTTTTTTTTATCCCACTTCTGACACC
>NW_013802034.1:0-1162 GCF_000517525.1 Limulus polyphemus | reverse complement strand
GGTAACATTAACCTTGTGTGACTGTATAGTTACCATACCATCACTTCTTGGTAACTATACAGCCACACAATTAATGTTACCACTAACCTGTCTAAAAGCTTTATACTGGTTAAGAGGTAAAATGTCAACACTCTGAAAACGAGCTTTAATTCGAACAGAAGGAACATCTTTAACACCCGAGTTTTTCTCAAGCTTCACTTTATACCTGAATAAAAAATACATAAAATACACAGCAATTCTGCTGAGTTATATTTAAGTAAAAAAGACTTTTGCAATTTAAAGATACAAGTATAATCCAGTGTTTAGAGTTTATTTTTTGATAGATGTACAAAATTGAAATGTTTGATTAGAGAACATAACTATATAAAACATACCAAAGTCTACAGAAAAACCTGTTAAAACACTTGCCTACTCTAACTGATAGTTAAATTTTAATACATTAATTCAATGTTACAAGAATTTTATAATGACACTTACCTGTTTTCTGTCAGGCGTTTTCCACTGACCAGATTTACAGGGATGTCTAAAGACCCTAGCAACAAGAGACAAAATTAATGTTTCCAAGAAGTGATTGTATGGTAACTATACAGTCACACAATTAATGTTACCAAGAAGTGATGGTATTATAATAATACAGGTAAAAGCTACAACTCAGTAGAACATGTTAGCCAGGTTAGTCTGAGTTGTAGCTTTTACCTGTATTATCATATTGAACATGTTAGCCAGGTTAGTCCGAGTTGTAGCTTTTACCTGTATTATTATATAGAACATGTTAGCCAGGTTAGTCTGAGTTGTAGCTTTTACCTGTATTATCATATTGAACATGTTAGACAGGTTAGTCTGAGTTGTAGCTTTTACCTGTATTATCATATTGAACATGTTAGGTTAGTCTGAGTTGAACTCAACCTGTATTACCATATAGTATATATTTGTATATACCAGACACTTATGAGTTACTTAAAGTCTGTCTTTTTGCTATTTATTAAAAGAATAAAAAGAAGTAGCTCTGTTAAAATAATGTTTTTACTTTTGAATAAAAGCGTTTAGTGGTGACTAACAACAGGAGTTACGTTCTTAATAATTGATTTTCTTACAAACCCAATAAAATCTTTAAAAAATAATTTTTTATTACCTTGCAGTATAAAGCTGTTTTGGTCACATA
>NW_013802033.1:0-543 GCF_000517525.1 Limulus polyphemus | reverse complement strand
TGCGCCTGTCATGCTCAGGTGTTAGGGCGTTCGACTCGCAAACTTAGGGTCGCGGGCTAGAATCCCCGTCCCACCAATCATGCTCGCCCTTTCAGCCGTGGGGGCGTTATAGTGTGCTGGTCAAACCCACTATTCGTTGGTAGAAGAGTAGCCCAAGAGTTGGCGGTGAGTGGTGATGATTAGCTGCCTTACCTCTAGTCTTTCACTGCTAAATTAGGGACGGCTAGCGCAGATAGCCTTCGTGTAGCTTTGCGCGAATATCAAAAAACAAACAAACAAGTTTAATTTGCTTTAACAAAAACTTAAAGGAATGAAAACTAACACAGTTTTTGAAAATTTATTAGTTTAAATTCTCGCTGGATGTTTGGTCCTGCTACATTCCAGAGGGTCTTTCTTTTGGATGTGAAAGTTGTTTGTTTGTAGTTAAGCACAAAGCTGCGCAATTGGTATCTGTGCCGTCCCCGTCACTGGTATCGAAACTCGGTTTTCAGCGTGATACGCCTTCAGATATATTGACGGTAAAGAAGGGATCACTTTCGACTA
>NW_013802032.1:0-544 GCF_000517525.1 Limulus polyphemus | reverse complement strand
ACTCGTAGCGGCTCTAGAACTCAGGTATGGAACCCAAAATTAGTCAGAAGTCTACAAGGCTAGGTTTAGGACGAGAGCCCGTGCTAAAGGGGAGAGCCTACAAGAGCTGGCACAGGACTTGGAAAGCATGGCATACAAGGTCTACCCAACTGCACCTCCCGATCTCCTCAAGTTGTTGCTGAGGGATCAGTTCGTAGATGCCTTGGACAGTCCACAACTTAAGATACAAGTGAAGCAAGCATACCCCTCTACTATGCTGGATGCATATAAGTTTAACATAACAGCAAATGTACAACGTTTCGACAAGGTTTTGTCATCATCAGGTACATTCAAGCCGTCTCCAGCCATTATTAGTCTCAAAGTGGGTTCCTCGTCATCGAAGTTGTTTATAGGTATATTTGTTCTCGATGTGTACGAGATTCTGTGGGATCAACCACGAGGCGTTGAGAAAGCGTATAAAAGAACGTTTGAAGGTTAATGTTTATAATTCCTCAAATATTTACTGACATACAGATCAAGAATGTAATGGAAATTCTGACGAAAA
>NW_013802031.1:0-546 GCF_000517525.1 Limulus polyphemus | reverse complement strand
GTTGTACCAAGTAAGGCTAAAGATGAGTATGGTGGATATAAATTCTGAAACTAGAGTTACACCTAGGTGTTCATGCAGTAGTTGTACCAAGTAAGGCTAAAACTGAGTATTATTGTTAAAAATTCGGTAACTAGAGTTAGACCTATGTGTTCATGGAGAAGTTGTACCAAGTAAGGCTAAAGATGAATTTTGTGGTAATAAATTCGGTAACGATAGTGACACCTAATTGTTCATGGAATAGTTGTACCTAGTAAGGCTAAAGATGAGTATGGTTGTTATAAATTCGGTAACTAGAGTTACACCTAAGTGTTCATGGAGTAGTTGTACCAAGTAAGGCTAAAGATGAGTATGGTGGTTATAAATTCTGTAACTAGAGTTACACCTAGGTGTTCATGGAGTAGTTGTACCAAGTAAGGCAAAAGATGAGTATGGTGCTTATAAATTCAGTAACTAGAGTTACACCTATGTGTTGGTGGAGTTTTTGTACGAAATAACGCTAAAGATGAGTATGGGGTTACACATTCGGTAACTAGAGTTACACTTACG
>NW_013802030.1:0-1445 GCF_000517525.1 Limulus polyphemus | reverse complement strand
CGTTGGTAAAAGAGTAGCCCAAGAGTTGGCGGTGGGTGGTGATGACTAGCTGCCTTCCCTCTAGTCTTACACTGCTAAATTAGGGACAGCTAGCTCAGATAGCCCTCGTGTAGCTTTGTGGTGATGACTAGCTGCCTTCCCTCTAGTCTTACACTGCTAAATTAGGGACGGCTAGCGCATATAGCCCTCGTGTAGCCTTGTGGTGACGACTAGCTGGCCTTCCCTCTAGTCTTACACTGCTAAATTAGGGACGGCTAGCGCAGATAGCCTTCGTGTAGCTTTGTGGTAAGTGGGGTCATAGTCTAAATGTATACCAACTTTCGTCCAAATCCATTCAACCGTTTTCGAGGAATCTTGCTTACAAACAACAAAGGGGTGAAAACGTAACCTCCGTCATCTTCGTTTGTTTGTTTTTGAATTTCGGAAGTGATTAGTTTTGGAGGAACGGGGTCACGAAAATATAAGATATCCCAATCTGCATGAGGACCAATTTTTCACACTATTTTTGCTCTCTAACCCAGTCTAAAATAATCAGATTTTGATAAAACTTGGTGGGCATGCGTAGAATATTATTCCTCATTGTTCTGCCACATTTGCGTATTTTTTTTTTAGGGCCGAATATGGTCAACGCTGCGCGGCAGAGGTACGTGCTCTGCTGAGTGCCCCTCTAGTTATGTGTGTGTATTTATATGTAATAAACTTCTCACAAAATGGAAACAGTGAAGTATGATTTCTTTTAAACCAAAGTTCTTTTTTTTTCTTCCGGGAAATCTGTAGCTGATTTACAAATTCGAAGATACGGACGAAATGCGTTATTCTCATTCCTTTCATTATTTAAACCACTTGAAGCTTTGTACTGTCAGCTACAGTTTGTGTTTTGGTGGAACGATCCCGAAGAAACTGAAAAGCGACAGACTGGATTAAAATTAGATTAAAAAGCAGCAACAAAATTTAGCGTTATAATGTTACTTATTTCTAGAATTAAGATGCATTTCGTTCTCCAATACCTCCTCCGTAACGATCTTAATCCCAACTAGTTTGGGGGTCTGCCGGTATTTTTGTAAGCCAATAATTTTTAAACCCGAATATCCAGTCCAGTCGGTAACCATATAGGATGAGTATGTTCGGCAACGGAGATTCGATCTCTTGACTCTCAGATTGCGACTCGAGTGCCCTAACCACTAGGCTATGCCAGGCCCATTTTTTTCGTGTTTTGTACTACAATATGCACACCAAGAAATTAGAGAGTATTGTTACGTCTCCGTTCGTTAATTAACTCTCCGTAACTTCGTTCCGACGAAACTTTAGCGACACAAATCCTTACTCAATAAAACTGGTTTATTCTTTCCGAATACAACTTTACGACACACTTATTTTCAACAATCACGCTAAAACAAACGCTATATCAACGAACGTCAACAATACTTCTGACTGCAGTTCAATTA
>NW_013802029.1:0-707 GCF_000517525.1 Limulus polyphemus | reverse complement strand
TCCTCTCTCTCTCTCTCACACACACCTTCCCTTTTCGTCCCGTGTTTAGTCTCCTCTCTCTCTCTCTCTCTCACACACCTTCCCGTTTCGCTTTTTTTTGTACGACCAACGCTAAATTACATGTTTGAGTTGTCTTGGATGTGAAACCGGTGATACGTAAAGGAAAATTTGCAAAATAAACCTTGTAGTTGTTGTTGTTTTTTGTGTGTTTGTTACTGTCATTGAGTTATACCGGTTTCGGGGAATTACATCTCTCATCAATAGTCCTGGACAAATCGGAGAACCATCAAGAGCATCTTATAGTGATGTCTTTTGTTCACCACAGTGAACCCATGTTTATATAGAACATGACGAGTATGCATGACTGATGAACGATTCAGCAGTCAAAGTGTATAAGGTGTCATTTATAAATTAGTAGCATTGATGTTGTTTTTCAAAATTGACGTCATAATAAGTTCAGTGGATTGAGTAAAATACAACTAAGAACATCATTCATTGTTTTTTATTTCCAAAGAAGGCTTAGCTATACAATGTTGGGATCATTTTTTAATCTATGTATACAGGCTGCTTTAAGGCCTGTGACTTTGACTTTGCTGTCGACGCAGGCTTAGCTATGTAATGTTTGAACCATATTTTAATCTGTGTATACAGGCTGCTTTAAGGCCTGTGACTTTGCTGTCGACGCAGGCTTAGCTATGTAATGTTTG
>NW_013802028.1:0-544 GCF_000517525.1 Limulus polyphemus | reverse complement strand
TTAATAAAATATTAAGAATCTTAATAGGCAAATATAGTATTAAGAATTTGATACTAATTTAATTAAAATCTTCGTTAAGTCGTTTTAGCTCATTTGTAGCACAGTGCAGTGGTGGGCTGGATGAACTGATCTCGCAGGCCGGATCTGGCCCACGGGCCATAGGTTGGTGACCCCTGTCTCAATAGATGGAGAAAAAATTAAGAAAAAATACTTAGAAGTTCAGTTATCTCTCAATAGATAGAGAAAAAATTAAGAAAAAATACTTGGAAGTTCAGTTATCTTTCAATAGATGGAGACTGTACTGAACTATTATTAAGAACCTTTATTTAAAACACAATAGAAATAAGTTATATCACTACCTTATATTTGCACAACAAACACGTCTTTATGCTCGTCTAATAACTATCAATTTAAATCCCTTTGTGTTCATTCCAGAATGAAAGATGCATAATTTATGTTTATTTCATAATTTTTTATGGTGGTTGCGAGATCGTTCAAATTTTCCGGACCCGAACAGAAATTGATCACTGAAAACAAGATATAT
>NW_013802027.1:0-1266 GCF_000517525.1 Limulus polyphemus | reverse complement strand
CTTTATGTGAGGTGGTGGGTATACATAAGCCTGAGAGTGAAATAAAGTCCTCCAGGGGAGGGGGGGCGACGATGTTTTTTACAAATAAACTGGTTTCCTCCTGGCCCATGTGATTTCTGCATACTACAAGACTAGTTCATTAGACACGTTTCCCATATACCCAAAAAATATAAAATATGCCAAAGACCAATAAACACCTCAAAACAGTATTTTAAACAATTTTTTCAAATAATTCTCAAACAAAACCACCAACATAATTTCACAGAAAAGAAAGCTTAAAAACAACCTTACACAGAAAGATATTAATTCTATAAACAACATAACAACATCCAAATTTTAAAAGCAGATAAAGGCAATGTCATTGTAATAATGAACACAAGTGAGTACATTCAAAAAATGAATGACATCCTATCAGATACAAACAAATTTAAGCCAGTCCTCACAAATCCAACAAAAACACATGGAAACAACTAAGCAAATGCTACTACAATTGAAAAAAAAAATAGATTTAAAGTTAAAAGATTCATTAAAAAATGATCCTGCTGATGTTACATATGTAGAAAATGCCCACACTATGTATTTACCAAGATGTAGTTAAACGATTCATATGTCGACATTATGGGTTGTGGTGGACAATCGGGTTTGTGAGGCTTGGTGGTGCTTTACAGTTGTGGTGTGCGGGAGTCGGTCTTACATAGGTAGGAATAAAGGTTCTGATATTGTATTGCTGGATCAACTAAACCATAAAGCCTTAATGACCAGTTTTGATGTAATGTCCTTTTTCACTGAAGTCTAAACTACTGTTACATCTCTGTATGTTTGTTTGTTAATTTTTCTACGATACAAGTCCTTTCTTAAATAAAACTTGTTTATTCTTCCTCAATACATCTTTGTAATACACTCAATTTTCACAATTACACACACTATAGTTCACAACAATTCCCCACTTTCTACCACACTTGACTCAATTGTCTGCCTCTATCTCCGCCAGTCAGCAACTATAGTTCCGATCTCTGTATCTGCTATCCTCGGTTCCCGCCGACCGTAACTCCTGTCCTTGGTTCCCCACTATCTCTCTCCTTCTCTGCCTCCCTCTCTCTCTGTCTAGCGCACTTATATACGATAATACCGTCTCTTTTAGAATCTTCTAGGCTACCACGTGCTACCATCGTCACTTGACTTCCGCTGTCGTAACACACTAACGTTTATCGGAACCTTCTAGAATACTCGTCACGTGACCCCCGCTGTCGTAACACTGGCCCTTCC
>NW_013802026.1:0-544 GCF_000517525.1 Limulus polyphemus | reverse complement strand
ATACATGACCTTCTCCATCTCTTGCCGCTTTGCCGGAGCTATTCTTCTCGGAGAGATCTTTATTGGACAGTGATTGCCTGTGTTTATTCTTTGCTCTACAAGGTCTGTGCAGCCGAGGTCATGATCTCCTTTCGAAAAGACGTCTGCATAATTCTCCAAAAGTCCCCACACTTGAAGAGCCTGTGAAGATGACAAATGTACTATGCTCTTCTTATAGAAGTCAGTTAAATGATCTGGGAGAGGATGTCCTTTCTTTATGGTTGTATTTCTTGCCTTAACATTGACTAGCTCTACCTACTGGCACACATCCAATAATGCCTCTTCCTTAAGTGTCTGCTCACATTTAGAGAAATTAGCCACTGTTATGGATACTACTTGATGACCTGCCACAAGTGATCTTCCAATCTTCACATCTGCTGGCCTTGATGGGTCTTCCACTGCTTCCACAGGCATCGAGCTTCCTTGAGGATGTTCTTTTATTCTACCCCAAATTATCTTCTCTGACATAGGGGGTATTGTAGTTGACTTAAGTGCTGTGACGTGC
>NW_013802025.1:0-1083 GCF_000517525.1 Limulus polyphemus | reverse complement strand
TATTAAAAGACATACCAGTCACAATCCATCTATAATAAAATACCTACCAGTCTCTATCCATCTATAATAAAACACCTACCAGTCACTATTCTTTTATAAAAAATCATCTACCAGTCACTATCCATGTATAATAAAACACCTACCAGTCACCTATCCATCTATAATAAAAACCTACCAGTCACTATCCTTTTATAAAAATCATCTACCAGTCACTATCCATGTATAATAAAACACCTACCAGTCACTATCCATCTATATTAAAAGACCTAACAGTCTTATCCATCTGTATTAAAAGACCTACCTGTCACTATCCATCTTTATTAAAAGACCTACCAGTCACTATCCATCTATAATAAAATCGTATAGTGGCTGGTAGGTCTTTTAATATAGATGGATGGTAACTGGTAGGATCTGTATTAAAAGACCTACCAGTCACTATCCATCTATAATAAAAGACCTACCAGTTACCATCCATCTATATTATGGATAGTGACTGGTAGGTCTTTTAATACAGATGTATAGTGGCTGGTAGGTCTTTTCTGTATCAAAAGGCCTACCTGTCACTATCCATCTGTATGAGAAGACCGACCAGTCACTATCCATCTGTATTAAAAGACCTACCAGGCACTATCCATATATTATGAACGACCTACCAGCCACTATACATGAATAATAAAATATCTACCAGTCACTATCCATCAATAATAAAATACCTACCAGCTTCTACCCATGTATCATAAAAGTCCTATTAGTTACTATCTATCTATATTAATAGACCTAACAGACATTATACATCTATATTAAAAGACCTACCAGCCACTATACATCTGTAATAAAAGACGTACCAATCACTATCCATCTATATTAAATGACCTACCAGCCACTATCCATATATAATGAAAGACATACCAGCCACTATCCATCTATCATAAAAGACCTACCAGTCACTATCCATCTGTATTAAAAGACCTACCAGTCACTATCCATATATAATGAACGACCTACCAGGCACTATCCATGAATAATAAAATACCTACCAGTCACTATCCATCAATAATAAAATACATACCAGCTTCTACCCAT
>NW_013802024.1:0-542 GCF_000517525.1 Limulus polyphemus | reverse complement strand
AAATCAAACTTAGTGGCATCCCACCTATCTCTTTCATTTTTGAAAATGCTCCCTTACATACACTTACCAGTATATATGACATGAATAACCAATCGGAAGCTCAGAATTTCCCCCTGGTGGTTTTCTCCGCCATTTTAATGGGCTTGGCACCATATCTTTCTTTTGAACCAATATTTGAATGAGGTAGGGTGTGTCTTTAGTCTACTTGAAATTTCATGTTTTTAGACCCAAATACAGCTTAGTTACTAAGTTTGATAAATTATAGTAGAATTCTATGGTATTAACATAATAATTTTTGATTTTTTAGTTATTCAAATGTGTGTGTATATATAAAGTCTAAAAAATATTTGTTTTGTATGCTCCACGTGCAAATGTTTTAAAAGCTTAACAACCTACATCAAGCAGCAACTGAGTACAAAGGTCATAACTAGAAGGGATAATTGTTTTCTTTACTTCTTTATTTACTGTTCTATGTTTTAAGAAAAGTAAGTTTAAGAACTTATTTCAAAATAGCAATAATCTATATATATAATGTATAATTG
>NW_013802023.1:0-543 GCF_000517525.1 Limulus polyphemus | reverse complement strand
ACAAGAATACGATGCGAAAGCACCGTGGGAAGGCCTAGAGAGGCACTATTTGAGCTACTGGCAGAAATTAATTGATGGACAGAGAAGCAGAAAGCATTATATCTGGTAACGAGCTTGAAGGGAAAACCACTGGAAATACTTGGACAGTTAACAGCAGCTGACAGACACAACTATAGAGCACTGGTAGAAACTCTGGAACTCGGGTATGGAACCCAGAATCAGTCAGAAGTCTACAGGGCAAGGTTTAGAACGAGAATCCGTGCTAAAAAGGAGAGCCTGCAAGAGCTAACACAGGACTTGGAAAGCATGGCACACAAGGCCTACGCAACTGCACAACCCGATCTGCTCAAGTTGTTGCTGAGGGATCAGTTCGTAGATGCCTTGGACAGTCCACAACTTAAGATACAAGTGAAGCAAGCACACCCCTCTACCATGCAGGATGCAATGGCCAGAGCTCTCGAATTTGAATCCTACGTTAAGTCCAGCACAGAGGTACCAAGGTTGGTACAGTCATCTGGATTATAGGCCAGAAAAGGTCAGCTT
>NW_013802022.1:0-544 GCF_000517525.1 Limulus polyphemus | reverse complement strand
GTGTAACTCTAATTACCGAATTTATAACTACCATACTCATCTTTAGCCTTACTTGGTACAACTACTCCATGTACACTTAGGTGTAACTCTAGTTACCGAATTTATAACCACCATACTCATCTTTAGCCTTACTTGGTACAACTACTCCATGAACACCTAGGTGTAATTCTAGTTACAGAATATATAACCACCATACTCATCCTTAGACTTACTTAATACAACTACTCTATGAACACTTAGGTGTAACTCTAGTTACCGAATTTATAATCACCATATTCATATTTAGCCTTACTTGGTACAACTACTCCATGAACACCTAGGTGTAACTCTAGTTGCCGAATGTTTAACCCCTATACTAATCTTTAGCGTTATTTGATACAACAACTCCACGAACACCTAGTTGTAACTCTAGTTATAGAATTTATAACCACCTTAATAATCTTTAGCCTTACTTGGTACAACTACTCCATGAACAACTAGGTGTAACTCTAGTTACAGAATTTATAACCACCATACTCATCTTTTTGCCATACCTGTTACAACG
>NW_013802021.1:0-544 GCF_000517525.1 Limulus polyphemus | reverse complement strand
ATCAACGGATGTTGTTTCCAATCGTCATTTTATCAAAATCAATTACAAACTTCCTCGGTAGTAGATAGTCCAATCCTAATATGCATTCGTCTTCAATGTCAGCCAAGTATACTTTCTGTCTGTTTTTCATGCCCATCAGCTCAATAGTTACCCACACTGGTCCCCACAACCTTGCAGAATGTCCTGTCACACCACAGAGCTTCTGTACAGCTTCTGGTACTCCTTTGTGATCCAGTACCTTGATACTCACAAGGGTTTGCTGAGATGCAGAATATATGACAAAGTTGCACCTTTGACCATCCAGCTTCCCTGTCACGTTGATACTATGTGTGCTTGCCATTTTACACTTAGCTGTTGGGACGTTGACGATGGAGGTTAGTGGGCGTCCCTCAACACCAACCACTAGTGGTTTCCCGAAGCTGACTTATTGGTGGTATTTTTCTTACATTGGTTTCTCAGATGTCCTTGCTCCCCACAGTTCCAACAGCCTATCTTGGTAGCAGCCTTTACTGCTGTATAGTCTCCCCTGTGTTGAAGTTTCCAG
>NW_013802020.1:0-544 GCF_000517525.1 Limulus polyphemus | reverse complement strand
AGTAGAGGGGTGTACTTGCTTCACTTGTATATTTAGTTGTGGACTGTCCATGGCATCTACAAACTGATCTCTCAGCAACAACTTGAGGAGATTGGGTGGTGCTGTTGGGTAGGCCTTGTGTGTCATACTTTCCAAGTCCTGTGTTAGCTCTTGCAGTCTCTCCCCTTTAGCACAGACTCTCGTCCTAAACCTAGCCCTGTAGACTTCCGACTGATTTTGGGTTCCATACCTGAGCTCTAGAGCCGCTACCAGTGCTCTATAGTTGTGTCTGTCATCTGCTGATAACTGTCCAAGTATTTCCAGTGGTTGTCCCTTCAAGCTCGTTGCCAGATGTACTGCTTTCTGTTCCTCTGTCCATCCATTCATTTCTGCCAGTAGCCCAAATTGTGCTCTATATGCTTCCCACGTTACCTTTTCATCGAATTCCTCTGGCTTCCTTCATACTAGATCACCCCTATTGCTGACATTCATATCTGGGATGTGACTTCCAACAGGACTGAAGATGTCTGCATTAGGATTTAGCTGCGGGGTCAGGAAGGGGCTT
>NW_013802019.1:0-544 GCF_000517525.1 Limulus polyphemus | reverse complement strand
AAATTTTCTTTCAATGTCTTGAAAGCATGCAGGCAAGAAACTGTCCATTCGAACCTTTGACCTTTTTTGTTAAGTCCTGTAGTGGAGCAGTTATAGTTGCAAAGTCCTTCACAAACTTCCGGTAATAGGTACAGAGTCCCAAGAAACTTCTTAACTCTCCCACATTGTCTGGTGTTGGCTAATCACGCACTGCTTTCACCTTATCAGGATCAGTTCGCACAATATGCTCATTTACAATGTGACCCAAGTTAAGCACCTCTTTCTGGAACAAGTGGCATTTCTTGGGATGGAGTTTGAGGTTTGCTGCTTTCAAACACTTGAATACTTTCTCTAGCCGGGACATTTCCTCATCAAACGTTGTTGCAAACACAATGACATCATCCAGGTTCACAAGAGCTATCCTCCATTGTAGGCCTTCCAGTACTCTTTCCATCAGCCTCTCAAACGTTGCTGGAGCATTGCTAAGTCCGAATGGCATCACACGGTATTGCCAGAGACCTAGGCCATAACTAAATGCAGTCTTAGGTTTATTTGCTTCAACCAT
>NW_013802018.1:0-586 GCF_000517525.1 Limulus polyphemus | reverse complement strand
TGTCCAGAATATATTCACCAAGGTTGAAGTACCAAATTCCCTCAGGTTTCTGTAATGGCCTCTCTGTTATATTGTGAAAAATGCATTGATTTTTTTTTCTTTTGGTGGTTTAAGTTTTTGTGCTATGAAGTTGCTTTTATCGTATATAGCCATGCGAGTATTTGCTAGTGAGATGAAAAAATATACTAAAGGTTTCTCAAGTGATACTGGTAACATATGAACCAGGAATACATGTATGTGGTTGGAATAAGTGTTAAATTATTATACAGATACATATATAATGTGTTGTGAACTAGAGGTTTGTGAATTAGAGTCAGTTTATGAGGTCAAAAGTTGTGGAATGTAAAGGAAATTTGACAATTGCTTTATGTCTGTAACACTGCAAACGATCAGGTTGATCAGGTGGTCCTTTGTATTTGTGACTTCACGAAATGCCAGTGAGGAGACTTTCCTGTTGCAAACTGTGCAAATAGTATCGTCACTGATCACCGCAAGATTTGGAGTTTCTTCGTCATTCCCTCTTTTTTTTTCCATCTGAGACGTGAGCACCGTATTTCAGCTGATGGAACTATTGTAACCTTTGTAC
>NW_013802017.1:0-544 GCF_000517525.1 Limulus polyphemus | reverse complement strand
CCATCAAGTAAAAATGGCTGAAGCAGATAGACCAAGGCCAAGGTCTCTGGCAATACCGAGTGATGCCATTCGGGCTCAGTAATGCTCCAGCAATATTTGAGAGGCTGATGGAACGAGTATTGGAAGGCCTACAATGGAGGATAGCCCTAGTGTACCTGGACGATGTCATCGTATTTGCAACAACTTTTGACGAGGAAATGTCCCGGCTGGAGGAAGCATTCAAGCGTATGAAAGCAGGAAACCTCAAACTCCATCCCAAGAAATGTCATTTGTTCCAGAAAGAGGTGCTTTACTTAGGCCACATTGTTAGTGAGAATGATGTACAAACTGATCCTGATAAGGTGAAAGCAGTGCTTGACTGGCCAACACCAGACAATGTGGGAGAGCTAAGAAGTTTCTTGGGACTCTGTACTTACTACCGCAAATTTGTGAAGAACTTTGCAGCGATAGCCGCTACACTACATGATTTGACTAAAAAAGGCCAAAAGTTTGAATGGACAATTTCTTGCCAGCATTCTTTCAAGACGTTGAAGGAAAAATTGGC
>NW_013802016.1:0-542 GCF_000517525.1 Limulus polyphemus | reverse complement strand
AAGTCTGTTCAGTAAATCAATTAAAACTAGTTTCTTCCCCCCCCCCTCCCACCATTGACTGTTGTAAAAAATCAGCAACATTATTGGGGGGGAGGGGGTACTTGCAATGTCTAATGAATAGATACACCTGCCCGGGGGTTACTTGCAATGTCTTATGAATAACTCATTCATTTATAACGATATTTCAGTAAAAATAGCACTTTGACAGAAAGGACGCTCGCTAAACTTTATTCATTTATTTTTGAAATCCAATAATAAAAATTTTAAACTTCAACTTAAATTAAAATTCAATATTTTACAAAGAACACCACTTAATCTTACTATTAAAAGTTTATGTTAACCAGCTTGGAAATACCCCAAAATACTTACTAGTTTTGGGTAGTGTAGTATTAAAGCCTTAATATAACGTATGGAAATCTAAATATCTTGCTTCAAACTAATCTTATGGACATCAGAAATATTAAATACGAGCTATTATATCAATTCTAACATTTGTATTAACACTATTTTCTGGAATTAAGACTTAGGCCCGGATTGTCGCG
>NW_013802015.1:0-542 GCF_000517525.1 Limulus polyphemus | reverse complement strand
TGGCTGTTTCATCCTCTAAACTAAATAAATGATAAAAAATCTTAAAGCCAGCCATTTTCATTCATATACTTCATCCAGCTTTTTCTTAAACTCACATAAATTTACTGCCTCTACATGACATGAATATCCAATTGAAATCTCATAATATATCCCTAAATGGTTTTCTCAGAGCCATTTTGATGTGTTATTCTGTTAATCTTGTTCTTTTCACACAAGATTTCAAATGATAAGTCTTTAATGAGCTCAAAATTTCGTATCTATATAGACCAAAATACAGCTTAGTTATCAAGCTTGAAAAATTATTTGTGGAATTTTGTGGTATTGATATAGTAATTTATGAGTTTTTTTGTGGTTATTTAAAATGTATACATATATAAAACCTACAAAAATTTTCTTTTCATATCCTCCACGTGGGAAGTTTCATAAAGCTTAACAAACAAGTACAAAGGTCGTTACTAGAAGAGATAATTGTTTGCTTTACTTCTTTATTTACTGTTCTATGTTTTAAGAAAAATAAGTTTAAGAACTTGTTTGTAAATAGT
>NW_013802014.1:0-543 GCF_000517525.1 Limulus polyphemus | reverse complement strand
CCACTATTCGTTGGTAAAAGAGTAGCCCAAGAGTTGGCAGTCGGTGGTGATGACTAGCTGCCTTCCCTCTAGTCTTACACTGCTAAATTAGGGACGGCTAGCGCAGATAGCCCTCGTGTAGCTTTGCGCGAAATTCAAAAACAAACAAACAAAACAAACAATCTAGTATTCTACTTATTGGTTTGACGAGACATACCAGTGTCTTAATATTCTATGTAAAAAGTAAGTATTTGAATCTTAAGAGATCAATGTACTCAAGCATAGTCATTTTAGTAAAAATAAAATTGTAACATGTATTGATATAAGCAGGAAATGAAATGGGTTTTAGGAACCAGGCAAACGCTTACAAACAGCAGTGGAGTAATAGATATAAAAAAGCAAGTAGAAAAGATAGGAGGTTCTTATTTTATATTCTAGCTTGTCGACATCGGTAATTTGAGTTCCTAATTCGTAAGAAACTTTAGACTTTGTATTTGGACATCACACACATCTAATTTGAAACAATGCTTCATTCAACATACCACGTGACACACAAAAATCGTT
>NW_013802013.1:0-541 GCF_000517525.1 Limulus polyphemus | reverse complement strand
CTAAGAACGTACTTTCTCCAGGGACATCATTTTACTGGTACAGAAATCGTGAGAAAGAGTTTATACCATACTTTTCACAAGAAGGTTCACTGGTTTATTGCAACAATATTGCTGAATTAATACCAGTATTAGGAGATTCAGTCTATGAACTAAGTGAGTCTAAAAGGTGTTGTCCTTTACAATGGTAACATATATACATCTGTTCCTATTGCTCATTCGGTTCATCTGAAGGAAACGTACGAAAATCTCGAACTTCTTAATAAGGTCAAATACAAAGAACACGATTGGCTACTTTGTGGAGGCTTAAATGTCTTTGTATGTTGTTGGGTCAAAAATTTGGTTATACAAAGTTTCCATGATTTTTGGGCGTAGCACGAAATCAGCACTGGATAAAGAAGCAATGGCCACGCAGGATCAGCCTGATACCAGGATCGAAAAACACTGAACGTGAAAGTTTGGTTGCCACAAATAAAGTCCTATTACTTTCACTTCACATAAAACTGGGCTTGATGAAGCAGTTTGTAAAGGCCTTAGACAAAGA
>NW_013802012.1:0-544 GCF_000517525.1 Limulus polyphemus | reverse complement strand
ATTGGCATTTCCATGAGATTTTCCTTCTCTATATTCAATATCATAATTATACTGGTCTATCTTTCCGATGCAACGTGCCAGTTGTCCCTCTGGGTTCTTTAATGATCTTAACCAGCGTCATGTAGCATGGTCTGTCCTGATGGTAAACCTAGCCCCATAGAGGTAAGGATGGAAATAACTCAGACTCTTTACAATAGCAAGGAGTTCCCTCCATGTTACACAGTAGTTTCTCCCCTGTCTACTCAAAACCCTATTGAAGTAGTCCACCACATGTTAGTTTTAACCCACTTTCTGAGACAACACTCTACCAATTCCGACATTACTAGCATCACAATCCAGTATGTACGGCAGTGAGGGATTTGGAAGCTTTAAAAGGGAGCTGGGGCTAATTTTTCTTTCAATGTATTTAAAGAATGCTGGCAAGAAACTGTTCATTCGAACTTCTAGCCTTTGTTGGTCAAATCATGTAGTGGAGCAGCTATAGTCGCAGAGTCCTTCACAAACTTCCGGTAATAGGTACAGAGTCCCAAGAAACTTCTTAACT
>NW_013802011.1:0-577 GCF_000517525.1 Limulus polyphemus | reverse complement strand
AGTCTTCCTTTTAGTCTGGAACTTCTTCGATATCTTATCGAGGGTTCACGATGAGCGAGATGATTACGAGTTAACATAGGTATAATTCACTTAACGGGAATCTACCTAGCTTTGTTCTTCATTATTTACCAGCCACACATGCCGTGTTTTCCACGATGAAGTTATATAATGTTTCGTAAAAATACTAATGTCTGATGAGAATCCACTGAAGTTAAATTAGTTGTAATGTTAGAACTTTGTAAAGGTTCCTTGTCAAATATCTGAAGTTTTCCGATTGATAAGCGTTATAACATTTACAGTTATAGCTTCCAAAGTTTATAGCACACTGACTATAGCAAACCAATAATAGATACTCTTTTCTGGCGCGTCACGCTGGTTATATTTATAGACGTGTGGAGGCTTTCTAGAAATTTCAGTTTTACGTAACAATACTGACGCTAACACAAGTATTTACGAACACACATATACATTGTTGATTCTTACTCTCGAGAATCTTCTACAACTTTAGAGAATACGCGGGAGTTTCGCAATACATATTTAACAGTATAAGCTATGCATTTTTTCTAAATATAAATTC
>NW_013802010.1:0-538 GCF_000517525.1 Limulus polyphemus | reverse complement strand
GGGAAAACTCCTTAAAGAAGGTGTTTGTGTGCCACAAGAACTCTTCGATGATCGTCGCTTTCAACGTCTGAACGTTGCTTCGTCTCTTCTGGTGCGTAATGCGCGTGAACCATTTTTGGACAGAGTTGTCACCGGTAATGAAAAATGGATTCTCTAAGCAAATATTAAACGCCAAAAACAATGGCTCAGTCCTAGACAAAAACCACTTCCGACCCCAAAACCTGGACTCCATCCACAGAAAGTGATGCTTTGCATTTGGTGGAACATGAAAGGAGTAATTCATTTCGAACTCCTCAATCCGCAGCGAACTGTCAATGCAGAGGTCTATAGTCAGCAACTGGAATGTTTAAATCAAGCCTTTCATCAGAAACGCCCTGCACTCGTCAATCGGAAAGGTGTTCTTCTTCTCCAAGACAATGCTAGTCTACATGTGGTACGTTTGACACACCACAAGATTTATGGAGTTGGGTTGAGAAGTTTCTCCCCCCACCCACCATATTCTCCAAATATGGCACCATCAGATTACCATCTTTTTCGT
>NW_013802009.1:0-544 GCF_000517525.1 Limulus polyphemus | reverse complement strand
TCCAAGAGTAGCATCAGAATTGTCATATTGGAGATAAGAACTCGTCCAAAACTTCTTATTTCAGACATAAACATGAAAGTTCAAACTGTTAACAATTAGGTATTCAAAATGTGTAATATGGCATGGTGAATGGTGTCTTACTTTTGCTTTGCCCGACAATGGGTTATAAATATGGAAAAAACAAACAATAATTTTCCAAGATATTTGACAGTTCAAGCTGTAGTAAATAGTGCAGTGATAATAGATACATTTAGAAGGTAAAGTAATATCCACAGTGTAATTAAATATTATTGCAGATCGTGCCTTCAACACTTCTATTTTGTTTTTTGTTTTTTTTACATTTATGAACGCTGGTTTTAAGGCAATAATGAATCTAGTTGGTTTAAAGATCAAAACGTGTGAAACACGATCAACGGTCAGTATCCTATATTAACGGTCACTATCCTATATCAAGTCATATTTTCCCATCATCATATTTCGTCACCAACGTTTCTTAACACGCATCATTTCGTTTCAAACTTAAACTTTTTTAGAATTTGAGATG
>NW_013802008.1:0-543 GCF_000517525.1 Limulus polyphemus | reverse complement strand
CAGCATTCATGGAACACAGCTGATTCAAAGTTACGGCCTTGATCAGAATGCAGTTCGTATGGCATACAAAACATGAAGAAGAAATCACTAATAGCCGAAGCTACAGTTGCAGTTTTTTGATTTGATATTGCATATGCCTCAGGCCACTTGTTGAAATAATCCATCACCACACAAATGTACCTGTTTCCAGCATGAGTTTGGGGCAAAGGACCGCAATGCCAATGGCTGCTCTTTCCATTGGTGCACCAAGTTGATATAACTTCATTGGAGTATGTCCCTTTTGCTTGGGTCCCCTTTTAGCACAACATGTACTGCAGGTCCTGCACCATTCTTCCACATCTTGCCTCATACTTATTCAGTAAAATCTCTGCCATAGGTGACTCAATGTCTTCTTAATTCCAAGTTGTCTTCCTGTTAAACTATCATGGGATTGACACAGCACAACTTCCCGTAACGTTTTCGGTATAACTGTTTGCCAGGTCGTCACTTTCCCATCTCCAGACTAGAATACCATGTTCAAGCTTCAACTGGTCCCATTGTGTC
>NW_013802007.1:0-544 GCF_000517525.1 Limulus polyphemus | reverse complement strand
GGGAGAACTTCCCAACCCAACTTCATAATCTTGTGTTGCATCAAACGTGCCACATCTGGATGTGCATTGCCGTGCAGAAGAAGAACACCTTTCCGATTGCCGAGTGAAGGACATTTCTGATGAAGGGCTTGATTTAAATGTTCCAGGTGCTGACTATAGTTCTCTGCATTGACAATTTGCTGTGGATTGAGGAGTTCAAAATGAATTACTCCTTTGATGTCCCATCAAATGCAAAGCATCACTTTCTGTGGATGGAGTCCATGTTTTGGTGTCGTAAGTGATTTTTGTCTAGGACTGAGCCATTATTTTTAGCATTTAATATTTGCATATAGAATCCATTTTTCATCACCAGTGACAATTCTGTCCAAAATGGTTCACGCACATTACGTGCCAGAAGAGATAAAGCAACATTCAAATGTTGGAAATAATTGTCATCGGAGAGTTTGTGAAGCACCAAAACACCTTCTTTATGGAGTTTTCCCATATTCCTTAGATGTTTACGTATTGTTTCATGAGAGACATGCAATTTCAGGGCCATTTCTTG
>NW_013802006.1:0-544 GCF_000517525.1 Limulus polyphemus | reverse complement strand
ACAGTTTCTTGCCAGCATTCTTTCAAGACGTTGAAGGAAAAATTGGCCTCCACTCCACTTTTAAAGCTTCCAGATCCCTCACTGCAGTACATACTTGATTGTGATGCTAGTAATGTCGGAATTGGAGGAGTGTTATCTAAGAAAGTGGGCGAAAACGAACATGTGGTGGTCTACTTCAGTAGGGTTTTGAGTAGACTAGAGAGGAACTACTGTGTAAGATGGAGGGAACTCCTTGCTATAGTAAAGAGTCTGACATATTTCCACCCTTACCTGTATGGTGCAACGTTTACCATTAGGACAGACCATGCTGCGTTACGCTGGTTAAGATCATTAAAGAACCCAGAGGAACAACTAGCACGTTGGATCGGAAAAATAGACCAGTATAATTATAATATTGAATATAAAGAAGGAAAATCCCTTGGTAATGCTGATGGACTGAGCCGAAGACCCTGCAAAAATGACTGCAGACATTGCTGCAAAAGAGAGGTTGAACTAACCAGGTGACATCAAGCTGAAGTCAAGCCGACTGAAAGAGTTGATGATG
>NW_013802005.1:0-545 GCF_000517525.1 Limulus polyphemus | reverse complement strand
TGAAATTTCTTGGGACTCTGTACTTATTACCGGAAGTTTGTGAAGGACTTTGCAACTATAGCTGCTCCACTACATGATTTGACATAAAAAAAGGCCAGAAGTTCGAATGAACAGTTTCTTGCCAGCATGCTTTCAAGTACATTGCAAGAAAATTGGTCTCAGCTAGCTTCCAAATCCCTCAATGCCGTACATACTGGATTGTGATGCTAGTAATGTCGGAGATGGAGGAGTGTTATCTCAGAAACTGGGCGAAAACGAACATGTGGTGGCCTACTTCAGTAGGGTCTTGAGTAGACCAGAGAGGAACTACTGTGAAACACGGAGGGAACTCCTTCTATAGTAAAGAGTTTGACATATTTCCACCCTTACCTCTATGGTACCAAGTTTACCATCTGGACAGACCACGCGGCATTACACTGATTAAGATCATTAAAGAACCCAGAGGGGCAACTGGCATGTTGGATCAGAAAGATAGACCAGTATAACTATGATATTGAATATAAAGAAGGAAAATATCATGGATATGCCGACGGACTGAGCCGATG
>NW_013802004.1:0-544 GCF_000517525.1 Limulus polyphemus | reverse complement strand
TAGGATTCGAATTCAAGATGTCTGGCCATTGCATCTTGTATAGTAGAGGGGTGTGCTTATTTCACTTGTATCTTAAGTTGTGGACTGTCCAAGACATCTACAAACTGATCCCTCAGAAACAGCTTGAGGAGATCGGGTGGTGCAGTTGAGTAGGCCTTGTGTGTCATGCTTTCCAAGTCCTCTGCCAGCTCTTGCAGGCTCTCCCATTTAGCACAGACTATCGTCCTAAACCCAGCCCCGCAGACTTCGGATGGATGTTGAGTTCCATACTTGAGTTCTTGAGCCACTACCAGTGCTCTATAGTTATGCGTGTCGTCTGCTGACAACTGTCCAAGTATTTCCAGTGGTTGTACCTTCAAGCTCGTTGCCAGGTACACTGCCTTCTGCTCCTCTGTCCATCCATTCATTTCTGCCAGGAGCTCAAATTGTGCTCTGTATGCTTCCCACGGTGACTTCCCATCCAATTCCTGTGGTTTCCTTTGTACTAGATCACCCCTATTGCTGACACTGATGTCTGGAATGTGACTTCTGACAGGACTGAAGA
>NW_013802003.1:0-969 GCF_000517525.1 Limulus polyphemus | reverse complement strand
AATGAACATTGTGCATCCTGCCTTACCCTTTTAAGGTCACTCTTTTATAGGAGTATTGTGTATCTAGTCTTACCATTTCGAGGTCACCATTCTCTAGGAGTATTGTGTATCTAGTCTTACCATTTCGAGGTCACCATTCTCTAGGAGTATTGTGTATCTAGTCTTACCATTTCAAGGTCACCATTCTCTAGGAGTATTGTGTATTTAGCCTTACCATTTCGAGGTCACCATTCTCTAGGAGTATTGTGTATCTAGCCTTACCATTTCGAGGTTACCATTCTCTATTGACTCCGATTCTACTCCTGTTGCCAGTTCCTTGATTTTTGTTCTGTAGATCTTGCCTTTTGGTATTGACACTCTCAGCTTCATTTGGGCTCTTTCTATCTGAATGACATCTTTCAGTTGTCTTATAACTTCTAAAGCCTGTGTAAGAGTTGAATACAGGTATCAATGCTTGTTCTTTTGTATCCAGATTATTCAATTTCCAGAAGAGTATAGTACCAAAGAAAGTTATTTTTTTCAACGGTTCCATATTTATAGTTCATAACAGATATCACTATTTTCTCATGCCTGTTTGTAAGGATAAACATTCTTTATCTACAAAACATCTTATCTGTTAAAGCTAATGTGTTATATTATTTCTATATAACTTACATATAAGTTTATATTCTTAAAACAATATTTATTCGCAAGTTAAAAGGCAACATGCAACTCGGAATGAACAACTGAAACTTCTAAAATCAAACTAATGTCATTAGCACAATCTTAAATCAATCAGCAATGATTTAAAAATTGACAACTTAACTGTTTGAACAATTAATACCTCACATTCTAGAACAATGGTTCTAAGTTTGTGGTCTGTAGAGAGTGGTCCAAGAACAAAAAAAAAAGTTAGAGAGAACCATTGCGGTTAAAAGACAATGACATGCATGATAGAAAAGCTTACCAGATCCTCTTCATATAGATTAC
>NW_013802002.1:0-1040 GCF_000517525.1 Limulus polyphemus | reverse complement strand
CACATATAACCGCCCCCCCCCACGGCTGAAAGGGCGGGTACGCTTGGTGGGACGTGGATTCGAACCCGTGACCCTCAGATTACGAGTAAAGCGCTCTAACCACCTGGCCATGCCGGGTAAATTGTTTATTATGTTTGTAAGGCAGGCCAGTAACGTAATCCCAATGTCTGTCTCCCCTTCTACAACGGTTAATACGAATACAAAGAAACTTTAAGTAATCGCGAAAATATAGAGTAATAATAAGTGTATAACTCCCTTTTTTTCGCGCTTGTTATAAGCCATTTTCTTTAACACGAATCCTGTAATATGAATACAGAACTGACCAAAATATGCAAAGCTGTAAAGTCTATGTCCTGATATTAATTGCAGTTCCTTCACCAAATGAATAGAAAATACCAAAGGAATGAAGGAGCTTATTTGTTTCATCTACTCTACTACTGATGGAGCTTATTCGTTTCATCTACTCTACTAATGAAGGAGCTTATTTGTTTCATCTCTCTACTAATGAAGGAGTTTATTCGTTTCATCTACTCTACTACTGATGGAGCTTATTCGTTTCATCTACTCTACTAATGAAGGAGCTTATTCGTTTCATCTACTCTACTAATGAAGGAGCTTATTCGTTTCATCTACTCTACTAATGAAGGAGTTTATTCGTTTCATCTTTTCTACTAATGAAGGAGCTTATTTGTTTCATCTTCTCTACTAATGAATGAGCTTATTCGTTTCATCTACTCTACTAATGATGGAGCTTATTCGTTTCATCTACTCTACTAATGATGGAGCTTATTCGTTTCATCTACTCTACTACTGATGGAGCTTATTCGTTTCATCTACTCTACTAATGAAGGAGTTTATTCGTTTCATCTACTCTACTAATGAATGAGCTTATTCGTTTCATCTACTATACTAATGATGGAGCTTATTCGTTTCATCTACTCTACTACTGATGGAGCTTATTCGTTTCATCTACTCTACTAATGAAGGAGTTTATTCGTTTCATCTACTCTACTAATGAAGGAGTTTATTCGTTTCATCTT
>NW_013802001.1:0-544 GCF_000517525.1 Limulus polyphemus | reverse complement strand
TATAATACACGGAATCACATTATAATGTTATATGTGTTCTAGTGATTGGTATAATAGATGGACATACATTAGAATGTTATATATGTTCTGGTAATTGATATTGTTACGTCTCCGTTTTTGTGAAATATAATTTAGTGTTGGATACAACAGGTAGAATCTTATATGTTGTTACGTCTCCGTTCGCTAGTTAATTTTCCGTAACTTCGTTCCGACGAAACTTTAACGACACAAGTCTTTACTTAATAAAACTGGTTTATGCTTTCCGAATATAACTTTACGATACACTTAATTTCAATATTCGCGCTAAAACAAACACTATAACGAACGAACGTTAACTTCAACAATACCCTGTGACTGCAGTTCAATTACTCACTATCTACACACACATTAATCCCCCGTCACGTTGTCACCCTCTTTTATATAACAGAATACCCTATATCTAGTAAATACTAGAGCATTCGCCAAGGTACAGGATAGTTCTAGAAAATAGGTGGCGCCACACCAGTCACGTGACCTCAATGACGCAACACTGGCCCCTCCTTAG
>NW_013802000.1:0-543 GCF_000517525.1 Limulus polyphemus | reverse complement strand
GGCAGCTCGAACAGCAAAATAAACAAGATAGACCACAGCAGTTGTTGGAGGAGAAAGAAAATAAACAAGAAGAGAAATTACACAGTTGTTGGAGGAAAAAGAAAAGAAACAAGAAGAGAGACAACAGCAGTTGCAAGAAAACCTGCAACAGTGGCAGCTCGAACAGCAAAATAAACAAGAAGATAAATTACAGCAGTTGTTGGAGGAGAAAGAACATAAACAAGAAGAGAGACTACAGCAGTGTCAACTGGAACAAGAAAGGAAACAAGAAGTACAAATGGAAAACATTAGTAAATTTAAAAGCGAATTAGGTATGTTAAAGGACGATTTATTATCTTTTACACAAGGAGGATACATTAACCATCGACTTAACCAGCCCCAGACAATGACAAGCCCCTTCCAGACCCTGCAGCTAAACCCTAATGTAGACATATTCAGTCCTGTTAGAAGTCACATCCCAGATATGAATGTCGGCAATAGGGGTGATTCAGTAAGAAGGAAGCCATAGGAATATGATGGGAAAGCACCGTGGGAAGCATATAG
>NW_013801999.1:0-542 GCF_000517525.1 Limulus polyphemus | reverse complement strand
AACGTCTCACGTGCTCGACAATACGTAGTTCAATTGCACACTCTCCGACTGCAGTTCAATTACTCACTACCTACACATTGTCCCGTCACGTTGTGACCACCTTATATATACCAGACTATCCCCAATGTAGCAAATGCTAGGGCACTCCCAAAGGAACAGGATATTTCTAGAAAACGGGTGGCGTGATACTAGTCACGTGACCTCGCTGACGCAACAAATGAAAGCATACTAATACTCGAAGAAAGTAAGAAATTATGCAAACGTTTATCGTTAAAACTTTATATTTACGACCAGAATGTTCGATAGTAAATGAAACCGAAATCATTTTTTAAGTAAAACATTTAATTTAGCGAATGATAGACATAAGTGGCAGAACATATGTGAATCGATGGGCGGGAGTGGGCAACAAACGAATGAGGGCTCCTTACTTGCTGGGTTGACCGTGACTACTGAATTCAATAACAAAACAGCAATCGTCCATTATAGTTGGGTCCCGACATGGCCAGGTGGTTAGGGCGCTTGACTCGCAATCTGAGGGTCGC
>NW_013801998.1:0-544 GCF_000517525.1 Limulus polyphemus | reverse complement strand
CGTCGGAATTGGAGGAGTGTTGTTTCAGAAAGTGGGCGAAAACGAACATGTGGTGGCCTACTTCAGTAGGGTTTAGAGTAGACCAGAGAGGAACTACTGTGTAACACAGAGGGAACTCCTTGATATAGTAAAGAGTCTGACATATTTCCACCATTACCTCTATGGTGCAATGTTTACCATTAGGACAGACCATGTTGCATTACGCTGGTTAAGATCATTAAAGTACCCAGAGGGACAACTAGCACGTTGGATTGGAAAAATAGACCAGTATAATTATAATATTGAATATAGAGAAGGAAAATCCCATGGTAATGCTGATGGACTGAGCCGAAGACCCTGCAAAACATTGCTGCAAAAGAGATGTTGAACTAACCAGGTACCATCAAGCTGAAGTCAAGCCGACTGAAAGAGTTGATGATGGTGTAGTGGAACCAAATATAGATATCAAGGCAGAACAGGAGAAAGACCAAGATTTGAAGCCAATGATTGATTTCCTAAAAGCAAGTGTTTTGTGCCCCACTTGGGAGAAGTTGTCTAGTCTAAG
>NW_013801997.1:0-542 GCF_000517525.1 Limulus polyphemus | reverse complement strand
CTGGAAAACAAACTTAGGAAACTTTGTTATCAGATGTATATTAGTATTCTTATTGTTCAGCATAAAGGTGAACAATGGATTTTTCTGTGCTATAGCAACCGCAGAAATCGAGCTCCGATTTTTAGTGTTATAAACCCTCATGGTTATCGCTGATCTACTGAGATATATTAAGATTTAAAAGTCTATCATTGAATATATTTATTTACAATATTATTTTTATAATAGCTAAAACATGTACAGAGCCTGCTATCTGTTTCATTTGCTCTAAATTGCCGTCCCTCGGTGGGACAGCGATAAATCTACGGACTTACAGCACTAAAATTCTGGGTTCGATTCCTCGCAGTTGACACAGTGGTATGTCTACGGATTTACAACTTTAAAAATCGGGTTTCGATACCCGTTGTGAGCAGAGCACAGATAGCCTGTTGTGTAGTTTTGTGAGTAATTACAAACAAACAAATTTAATGGCCAAACAAACAAACAGATATATTCTATTAATTCAAAAAGGGTTTACTAAGTATAACCTGAAAACTGCAGGGGTA
>NW_013801996.1:0-544 GCF_000517525.1 Limulus polyphemus | reverse complement strand
CTTCTATCTGCACATTGCCATAGTGGTAGCATCCCACCACTATCAGCTATTTTTTGTGCACAAGAGTCAGGTACTACAGTTCAGGGTTTTTATCTTCAGACTGACATTGGCTCACATGGGTTCTGCCAAATTGTATAAGCTTTTTCTCATCACCTCCATTTCCTAGCACTGTGCACATACCATTACATAGATGACTGGTCAATTGTCAGAATGTCACACCCAGATTCTACTTTCAGAAACAACCAAGACAAGCTTCATTTTCAGAGCTGAGACATCTATTTTTGCTCCAATTCAATGTCATCAGTCTGTGTATTTTTCACTGCATCTCCCAGTTGGGCTCAGCTGACTCTGGCTCCATGCTATGGAATAGGAAGCCCAACTCTTACTCACCTCTCCTCCCACTGAATGGGTGGTTCTTCTTCTTTTGGTAATTTGGGCATCACTTGATTCCCTCATGGCTTTGGGATGAGAGCATAAGAGATCCTTTTGATGGTCTTTATGGGATGAAGGGATCATAAACATTGTTTCACTAGATTCCACAATT
>NW_013801995.1:0-1127 GCF_000517525.1 Limulus polyphemus | reverse complement strand
GGTGTTTATGGAGTAATTGTACCAAGTAAGGCTAAAGATGTGTATAGTGGTTATAAATTCTGTAACTAGAATCACACCTAGGTGTTCATGGAGTAGTTGTACCAAATAACGATAAAGATGATTATGGTGGTTATAAATTCGGTAACTAGAGTTACACCTAGGTGTTCATGGAGTAGTTGTTAGGTGTAACTCTAGTTACTGAATTTATAACCAACATACTCGTCTTTAGCCTTACGTGGTACAACTACTCCATGAACACTTAGGTGTAACTCTAGTAACGGTGTTCTTGGAGTAGTTGTACCAAATAACGCTAAAGATGAGCATGGTAGTGAACACCTAGGCGTAGCTCTAGTTACCGAATTTATAACTGAATGTGTAACCCCATACTCATCTTTAGCGTTATTTGGTACAACAACTAAACAAATTCATCTTTAGCCTTACTTGGTACAACTACTCTATGAACACTTACGTGTAACTCTAGTTACAGAATTTATAACCACCATACTCATCTTTAGCCTTAATTGGTACAACTACACCATGAACACTTAGATGTAACTGTAGTTACTGAATTTATAACCAACATACTCGTATTTAGCCTTACTTGGTACAACTACTCCATTAACACCTATGTGTAACTTTAGTTACTGAATTAATAACCAACATACTCGTCTTTAGCCTTACTTGGTACAACTGCTCCATGAACACCTAGGTGTAACTCTAGTTACCGAATTTATAACCACCATAATCATCTTTATCGTTATTTGGTACAACTACTCCATGAACACCTAGGTGTGATTCTAGTTACAGAATTTATAACCACTGTACACATCTTTAGCCTTACTTGGTACAATTACTCCATAAACACCTAGGTGTAACTCTAGTTACCGAATTTGTAACCACCATACTCACCGTTAACCTTACTTGGTACAACAACTCCATGAACACCTAGGCGTAACTCTAGTTAGAATTTATAACCACCGGTAACTGGAGTGACACCTAATTGTTCATGGAGTAGTTGTACCAAGTAAGGCTAAAGATGAGAATGGTGGTTATAAATTCTGTAACTAGAGTTACACCTAGGTGTTCATGGAGTACTTAGACCAAGTAAGGCTAAAGATGAGTATGGT
>NW_013801994.1:0-544 GCF_000517525.1 Limulus polyphemus | reverse complement strand
GTTGTCCATAACTCCCTCTATTTTTCTACATAGTTGTTCATAACATCTTGTATATTTATTACATTGTTGTCCATAACACCCTCTATATTTCTACATAGTTGTCCTTAACACCTGGTGTATTTATTACATAGTTGTTCTCATAACAACTTATGTATTTAATACAAAGCTGTTCATAACACCACGTGTATCTATTACATTTTTATCAAAAGTACCATCTATATTTCTACATAGTTGTCCATAACATCCTGTGTATTTATTACATAGTTGTCCATAACACCCTGTGTATTTATTACATAGTTGTCCATAACACCCTCTATATTTCTACATAGTTGTCCATAACATCCTGTGTATTTATTAGATAGTCATTCATAACAACCTCCATATTTCAACATAGTTGCCCATAACATACTGTGTATATATTACATAGTTGTCCATAACATTCTGTGTATTTATTACATAGTTGTCCATTACATACTGTTTATTTCTACATAGTTGTCCATAACACCCGGTGTATTTATTACAAAGTTGTTCTTATAACACCTTA
>NW_013801993.1:0-544 GCF_000517525.1 Limulus polyphemus | reverse complement strand
ACAAACAATGATTTATAAAGAAAAGTTTCACAAACTTACAAACAATATAAAATCTTCTTTCTAGTCTGGAACTTCCTTGATATCTTGTCGAGGGTTCACGATGAGCAAGTTGATTACGAGTTGATGTAGGTACAATTCACTTAGTAGGGAGCTAGCTAGCCCTGTAGTTCTCGCTGATCATTCGCCTATTAGAGATTGAGTTTCCATCGATAACGTTAGGTTACCGTTATTTACCGGCCACACACGCTGAGCACTCCATGATGAATTTATATAATGTTTTCGTAAAAATACTAATGTCTGATGAGAACCCACTGAAGTTAAATGATGTGTAATGTCCGAACTTTGTAAAGATTCTTGGTAAAATATCTGAAGTTTTCCAATTGATAAGCGTTATAACAATCACAGTTATAGCTTTCGAAGTTTATAGTACACCGACTTTAGCGAACTAATAATAGATACTCTCTTTTGGCGCGGCGCGTTGGTTATATTTACAGGCGTGGAAGGTTTTCTAGAAAATTCAGATTACGTAACAATACTGAGCTAC
>NW_013801992.1:0-870 GCF_000517525.1 Limulus polyphemus | reverse complement strand
ACTTTTATATATAATACTAATAACCAATTGGAAGCTCAGAATATCTCCTTAGTGGCTTTCTCAGCCATTTTAACAGGGCTTCGCAATTTCTTTCTTTTGAACCAATATTTCAACGAGGTAGGGTGTGTCTTTAGTCTGCTCGAAATTTTTTTACACTAAAACACATCTTAGTAACTAAGCTTGATAAATTATAGTGGAATGCTATGGTATTAATGTAGTAATTTATGATATTTTAGTTATTCAAATGTATATATTAAACCTAAAAAAAATATTTTGTTTCATATCCTCCACGTGCAGATTTTTTAAAGGCTTAGAGATAATTGTTTGCTTTTACTTCTTTAGTTACTGTTCTATGTTTAAGAAAAATAAGTTTAAGAAATTATTTCATAATAGCAATAATCTATATACATATATAATAATTGAAATGGACTGTATTTTACAAAATACTAGTCTACTAAAACACAGCCAAGACAAGTTACTTTGTACAGACCAAAGGTCAGTTTTATATTATTTGATACAGTAACATGAATGCACGTGAGCTGCACCATGCCTGGCTAACAATACAGAAGTTACAATGATGGAAAGGTCAATATAATAAAAATAATAAATATATATAAATGTATAATGTTATCAGATTTAAGCTATTTCGTCTAAACATCTGTTTTCATGTTATAATTTGTGTTCATTCTAGAATGAAAGAGGCAAAATTTATATTTATTTCCTAATTTTTTATGGAAGATGCGAGATTAGTCAAATCTACTGAACCCGTACAGAGATTCATTACTGAAAATAACAGATAAAATATAAAGTTTTTCTTGAGACACATTTGATAACTATCTGAACATTATAAAGTTTTTGCATTTGAAATCT
>NW_013801991.1:0-542 GCF_000517525.1 Limulus polyphemus | reverse complement strand
CTCAATTTCTTTATTAAAAAGCAAATATAAAAAAATGACAGTTAAACATCGATTTTTGTGTGTCATGTGGTATGTTGAGTGCAGCACTGGTTCAGATTAGATGTTTGTGATGTCAAAGTACTAAGTCTAAAGTTACATATGAATTAGGAATTCAAATTACTGATATTGATAACTAGAATATAAAATAAGAGCCTATTAGCTTTTCAATTTGCTAAGATATTGCTCATGTAATAAATCAAACACAGTGGCACCCTGCCCACCTCTTTCTATTTTTGGAAATGCTCCTTTACATACACTTACTTCTATATATGACATAAATAACCAATTAAAAGCTCAGAACATCCCCCTAGTGGCTTTCTCAGCCATTTTAACCAAGATTTCAAGGAGTTAGGTTGCATCTTTTAGGCTGCTCAAAAATTCATATTTTATACACTGAAATATAGCCTAGTTACTAAGCTTGATAAATTATAATGGAATTCTATGGTATTGATATAGTGATTTATGAATTTTTGGTTATTCAACTGTATATATATATAAAACCT
>NW_013801990.1:0-547 GCF_000517525.1 Limulus polyphemus | reverse complement strand
TTAATTTCCCCTAGTGTGATACATTTTCTCTAGGCATCTCCTCTTCTGTATTTTATCCACTACCCCTCCAATAAGTATGGAATTTAACATAAATTACTAACTATAAAATTGTCATTGCTCAAACAAACCATAATTTTTATACCCTTCAATTTTGTTTGGTTACAGAGCTATCAAATAGAAAATTGGACCCCTCCTGTCACATCCTCTCTTTCAGGATTTGTTAATAGTTCTCTCTTACATTTAATTATATATTATCTATAACCAATAGAAAGCCAAGGTTTTCATTTATCAAATTACATATTATATAACATTGTTTTCTGAACAGAGAATTGTCAGTTTCACTGTTAGTACAAGCTTTGTTCCCACAGGAAAGAAAACGACTAGCTTGGATGATTTTGTAATGGTTCTTGTCACATAGTTCGAAAGCCAGAAAAATTGTGATAGTTAGGGGAAATTATCTACTTTTATACGTTATTATTCTATGTTCTTTGGTGCATTATTTAATTTTTTAAAATTTTGTGCATTACTACTATTAGTATAAAAAAAA
>NW_013801989.1:0-723 GCF_000517525.1 Limulus polyphemus | reverse complement strand
TTTTCATATTATCATAAACCATTCAAACTCCAGATATTTTCATATTATCATAAACCATACAAACGCAAGATATTTTCATATTATCATAAACCATTCAAACTCCAGATACTTTCATATTATCATAAACCATTCAAACTCAGATATTTTCATATTATCATAAACCATTCAAACTCCAGATATTTACATATTATCATAAACCATTCAAACTCCAGATATTTTCATATCCAAACGAAAAATAAGTATTCTGTTGTTATTAACCTCTATTAGGAAATCATTCTGCTCCCACTGAATATAGTGACACTGATATTATGCTTTGTAAATCAGTTTTCTCAATATCAATCAAACTTCACAGTTATCATGAGGTGTCATCAGGGTATACCGACTCAATAAAAGTACTGATCACAAGCGTCAGAGAGTTAGAAATGTTTAGAATATCTGGGAAGTTAGGACTAACCAAATACTGCAGTTGCTAATCAGTTCTGTTTATGAAATTATGGTTAACAAGAGACAAGAGCCACTGGTCAATCCTATCTTAGAGTTAGAAATGTTTAGAATATCTCGGAAGCTAGGACTAACCAAATACTGCAGTTACTAATCAGTTCTGTTTATGAAATTATGGTTAACAAGAGACAAGAGCCACTGATCAATCCTATCTTAGAGTTAGAAATGTTTAGAATATCTGGGAAGCTAGGACTAACCAAATACTGCAGTTACTAATCAGTT
>NW_013801988.1:0-544 GCF_000517525.1 Limulus polyphemus | reverse complement strand
CTTCACACGAACACCATCTTATTTAGTTCACACTCTGACAAGTTGGATTGACCAATGGACAGTGAAACACTGGTATAGAATGTGAACATTTTCCAATGGACAGTGAAACACTGGAATAGAATGAGAAGATCGACCAATGGACAGTGAAACGCTGGTATAGAATGTGAACATTCACCAATGGACAGTGAAACACTAGAATAGAATGAGAAGATCGACCAATGGACAGTGAAACACTGGTATAGAATGTGAACATTCTCCAATGGACAGTGAAACACTGGAATAGAATAACATTCACCAATGGACAGTGAAACGCTGGTATATAATGTGAACATTAACCAATGGACAGTGAAACACTGGTATAGAATGTGAACATTGACCAATGGACAGTGAAACACTGGTATAGAATGTGAACATTGACCAATGGACAGTGAATCACTGGCATATAATATGAACATTGACCAATGGACAGTGAAAGACTGGAACAGAATAACATTCACCAATGGACAGTGAAACGCTGGTATATAATGGGAACATTGACCAATGG
>NW_013801987.1:0-542 GCF_000517525.1 Limulus polyphemus | reverse complement strand
CTGATGAGACTTTCACAGTGGGGGTTGGTGGGTGTCCCTCAACACCAACCACTACTGGTTTCCACGAGGCTGACTTTTTGGTAGTATTCTTCTTACACTGACTCTTCATATGTCCTTGCTCTCCACAGTTCCAACAACCTTTCTGGATAGCAGCCTTTCCTGCCGTGGCATCTTTCCTGTGTTGAATTTGCCAGCATTGAGTTCTCTTGCGCCCAGGTTTGTTACATTGCCAGCAAAGTCCCTCAAACTTCTTTGAAAGCTGCCCTTTTCTGGCCTTGAATCCTGCATAGTTGTCCTTTAGGCTCGTTGCCAGGTACACTGCTTTCTGATCCTCTGTACATCCATTCATTTCTGCCAGGAGCTCAAATTGTGCTCTGTATGCTTCCCATGGTGCCTTCCCATCGAATTCCTGTGGCTTCCTTCATACTAGATCACCCCTATTGCTGACACTCATGTCTGGAATGTGACTTCTGGCAGGACTGAAGATGTCTGCATTAGGGTTTAGCTGCACGGTCTGGAAGGGGCTTCCTATTTTCTGCGGC
>NW_013801986.1:0-545 GCF_000517525.1 Limulus polyphemus | reverse complement strand
CTGTATTAACCACTTGTTGTACACCTTATTTTCATGGTTCTGTGTTAACCACTTGTTGTGCACCTTGATTTCATGGTTCTGTATTAACCACTTGTTGTACACCTTGTTTTCATGGTTCTGTGTTAACCACTTGTACACCTTGTTTTCATAGTTCTGTGTTAACTACTTGTTGTGCACCTTGTTTTCATAGTTCTGTGTTAACCACTTGTTGTGCACCTTGTTTTCATGGTTCTGTGTTAACCACTTGTTGTACACCTTATTTTCATGTTTCTGTATTAACCACTTGTTGTACACCTTATTTTCATGGTTCTGTGTTAACCACTTGTTGTGCACCTTGTTTTCATGGTTCTGTGTTAATCACTTGTACACCTTGTTTTCATGGTTATGTGTTAACAACTTGTTGTTTTCATAGTTCTGTGTTAACCACTTGTTGTACACCTTGTTTTCATGGTTCTGTGTTAACCACTTGTACACCTTATTTTCATGGTTCTGTGTTAACCACTTGTTGTGCACCTTGTTTTTATAGTTCTGTGTTAACTACTTGT
>NW_013801985.1:0-542 GCF_000517525.1 Limulus polyphemus | reverse complement strand
TATCTAGGTGTAACTATAGCAACCGAATTTATAACCACCATACTCATCTTCAGCCTTACTTGGTACAACTACTCCATAATACCTAGGTGTAACTATAGTTACCGAATTTATAACCATCATACACATCTTTAGCCTTACTTGGTACAACTACTCCATGAACACCTAAGTGTAACTCTAGTTTCCGAATTTATAACCACCTTACTCATCTTTAGCCCTACTTGGTACAACTACTCCATGAAACCTAGGTGTAACTCTAGTTACCGAATGTGTAACCCCATACTCATCTTTAGCGTTATTTGGTACAACAACTTCACGAACACGTAGGTGTAACTCTAGTTACCAAATTTTAACCTCCATACTCATCTTTAGCCTTACTTCGTACAACTACTCCATGAACACTTAGGTGTAACTCTAGTTACCAAATTTATATCCACCATACTTATCTTTAGCCTTACTTTGTACAACAACTCCACGAACACCTAGGTGTAACTCCAGTTACCGAATGTTTAACCCCTATACTAATCTTTGTCGTTATTTGGTAC
>NW_013801984.1:0-544 GCF_000517525.1 Limulus polyphemus | reverse complement strand
AAACTATTCTTGACCATTCAATGACGCCATGGTTAAACTATTCTTGACCATTCAATGATGCCATGGTTAAACTATTCTTGACCATTCAATGATGCCATGGTTAAACTATTCTTGACCATTCAATGATGCCATGGTTAAACTATTCTTGACCATTCAATGATGCCATGGTTAAACTATTCCTGACCATTCAATGACGCCATGGTTAAACTATTCTTGACCATTCAATGATGCCACGGTTAAACTATTCTTGACCATTCAATGACTCCATGGTTAAACTATTCTTGACCATTCAATGACGCCATGGTTAAACTATTCTTGACCATTCAATGACGCCATGGTTAAACTATTCTTGACCATTCAATGATGCCATGGTTAAACTATTTTTGACCATTCAATGATGCCATGGTTAAACTATTCTTGACCATTCAATGATGCCATGGTTAAACTATTCCTGACCATTCAACAGTGCCATGGTTAAACTATTCCTGACCATTCAACAGTGCCATGGTTAAACTATTCCTGACCATTCAAGGATGCCATGGTT
>NW_013801983.1:0-544 GCF_000517525.1 Limulus polyphemus | reverse complement strand
AGTTATCTCTCAATAGATGGAGAAAAAATTAAGAAAAAATACTTGGCAGTTCAGTTATCTCTCAATAGATGGAGAACAATTAAGAAAAAAATACTTGGAAGTTTAATTATCTCTCAATAGATGGAGAAAAAATTAAGAAAAAATGCTTAGAAGTTCAGTTATCTCTCAATAGATGGAGTAAAAATTAAGAAAAAATACTTGGAAGCTCAGTTATCTCTCAATAGATGGATAGTGTACTGAACTATTATTAAGAACCTTTACTTAAAACACAATAGAAATACGTTATATTACTACATTATATTTGCACAACAAACACGTCTTTATCATCGTCCAATAACTATCAATTTAAATCCGTTTGTGTTCATTCCAGAATGAAAGAGGCATAATTTATGTTTATTTCATACTTTTTTATGGTGGTTGCGAGATCGTTCAAATTTTTCGGACCCGAACAGAAATTGATCACTGAAGACATTATATAAAATATAAAGTTTTCTCTTAGGAAACGTTTGGTAACTATTTGGACATTATAAAAATTGTGCATATG
>NW_013801982.1:0-544 GCF_000517525.1 Limulus polyphemus | reverse complement strand
CATTCGGGCATGGAATGCCGAAAATTACTTTCATTTCTTAAATGTTAGCTTTATTCAAAACGTAGAAATTTAATGTGTTAAATACAAACAATTTAGAAATACGGGAATAAGAAGAAAAACAAAACAACTAGAAAAAACGACACTTTGGGCTGAATTTTGTTCGAAATAGTATTTTTCGGCATTTTCAAATATTTTAACCTCATAGTCTTTGTTGTCTGTAATAACAGTGTTATGCGCTAGATGACGTTTTTTTGAAATGCCATGTAGTATTTGATGTCTTTGATTAACCAAGTCAGATTTCATTTTAGTTTCTTTTGTTAGATAATGTGGTATATTTTCCACTCGATGTATATCATTTAGTTTTTTAGCAATATTATGCCGCTTATGCACCATCCTTATTCTCTTCCCAATCTTACTAGCTATATTCTTCTTAGGATTTTTAAAAGAGTTAATCCTTATATTTTCATTTGCATCAGTAAAACTAGTTTCTTTATTGTTCTCTAACTGGATGGACTTTTCTTTCACATAAAATGGATTGAATAAA
>NW_013801981.1:0-544 GCF_000517525.1 Limulus polyphemus | reverse complement strand
GTCTGCAATTCAATTCCAATTCATTTGTCTCACGTTATCCGGCGCACTTATATACAGGAATAGAGGGCGCCTAGCACATACTGGATTATTCGTGATGTTACCAGAGTCACGTGACTACCGCTGTCGTAACACTGGCTTCTTTGGGACATGATTTTAAAGTTATTTTATTTAGTATTATTATTTCGTTACGCTTGTGAAACGTGTATCTTGTTAAATGAGTTTGTCTCTACATCTATAGATAAGAATATACTCATCTTTTGTGTGAAAATAGATATATTCTTTTTGTCTCCCACAAGTCGCTGCCTAGGTTACAGTCCGATATTCCAAAAGGGGTAAATTGAACGTAAAAACAATTATCATATAGGCCAAATGTTCATTCATGCTGTTATCTTATATAAGCAGTATCAGGAACGTCGAGAGCCAGCACGGGCCCCATTTCTATCTCTCTTTTTTTTTAACAGCAACGAGCTCATAAACCAGACAAAATCATAGCAGCAGACGTTTTTACCTTACAGTATAAGCGTAAAAATGTTAATAAAGTAAC
>NW_013801980.1:0-544 GCF_000517525.1 Limulus polyphemus | reverse complement strand
CACTGTAGTGCTATAGATCAGTCATGTAGACCGTAGTGCTATAAATCAGTCATGTAGACCGTAGTGCTATGGATCAGTCATGCACTGTAGTGCTATAGATCAATCATGTGCACCATTTCGCTATAGATCAGTCATGTAGACCATAGTGCTCTAGATCAGTCATGTACACTGTAGTGCTATGGATCAGTCATGTACACTGTAGTGCTATAGATCAGTCATGTAGACCACAGTGCTATAGATCATTCATGTAGACCATAGTGCTATAGATCAGTCATGTACACTGTAGTGCTATAGATCAGTCATGTAGACCGTAGTGCTATAAATCAGTCATGTAGACCGTAGTGCTATGGATCAGTCATGCACTGTAGTGCTATAGATCAATCATGTGCACCATTTCGCTATAGATCAGTCATGTAGACCATAGTGCTATAGATCAGTCATGTACACTGTAGTGCTATGGATCAGTCATGTACACTGTAGTGCTATAGATCAGTCATGAAGACCACAGTGCTATAGATCATTCATGTAGACCATAGTGCTATAG
>NW_013801979.1:0-542 GCF_000517525.1 Limulus polyphemus | reverse complement strand
ATATATCCCGACATCATACTTAAATTAAACAAAATAAAACGTTAAAACCGACAATTTCAATGTACAGTATATTTTAACCAAAATTACTGACGCATAATTTTCGATACTGTAATCATGATGCTATCGTAATAATCCAATACAAATTCGCGAAAAATAGTAAAATATAACGATATTGCAACATTTTAGATGGGGGTTGGAATATTACAAACTTTATTATCAACATTTTTGTTGGGGGGGTTGAAATAATTTAGACTTCATTATCAACATTTTCAGAACTTTAGTGGTAAAATATGTCTTCACTCACAATGTAATGGAAATTTTAAAGATATTGATAGAGTTTTGCATTTATTATTAGTCAAGTATAAATTATACATATATATATATATATATACACCTGGAAAAAAAGTTAAGCACTCCCAAATATTTTTCAGGATTACTTATTGAAAATAAGGTTTAATTTTCATGATGTTGAGCAATGTTCATAATTTCAAACATAATTAAAAGGATGTGAGCGTTCAGGTGTGACATTTAAATCAGGCGCG
>NW_013801978.1:0-543 GCF_000517525.1 Limulus polyphemus | reverse complement strand
TAAGAACTATGTAATTAGCACACAAATCCAGTATGTGTTCAGCTGTATACACATTAACAGCTACATAGTTAGCATACAAACCCAGTATGTGTTCAGCTGTATACACACATTAACAGCTACATAATTAGCATACAAATCCAGTATGTGTTCAGCTGTATATACATATATTAGGAGCTACACAATTAGAACACAAATCCAGTATTTGTACAGTTGTATACGTACACTAAAAGCTACATAATTATCACACAAATCCAGTATTTGTTAAGCTGCAAACATATACTAAGAACTATGTAATTAGCACACAAATCCAATTTTACGTAGATGTATACACACATTAACAGCTATATAATTAGCACACAAAGAGCTACATAATTAGCAAACAAATCCAGTATTTTACAGCTGTATACATACCCTAAGAGCTACATAATGAACACACAAATCCATTATTTGTTCAACTGTATATACACACACTTAGAGCTACATAATGAACACACAAATCCAGTATTTGTTCAGCTGTATACACACACTAAGAGCTATATAATG
>NW_013801977.1:0-542 GCF_000517525.1 Limulus polyphemus | reverse complement strand
AATTCTAGAGCAGCTACCAGTGCTCTATAGTTGTGCCTGTCGTCTGTTAACAACTGTCCAAGTATTTCATTGGTTGTCCCTTTAGGCTCGTTGCAAGGTACATTGCTTTCTGCTCCTCTGTCCACTCACTCATTTTTGCCAGGAGCTCAAATTGTGCTCTATATGCTTTCCATGGTGCCTTACCATCGAATTACTGTGGCTTCTTTTGTACTAGATCACCACTATTGCTGACACTCATGTCTGGAATGCGACTTCTGGTAAGACTGAAAATGTCTGCATTATGGTTTAGCTGCAGGGTCTGCAGTTGTCTGGGGCTGATTAGGTCTATGGTTAATATATCTTCCGTGTGTAAAAGACAGTAAATCGTCCTTTATTGTATTTAATTCACTTTGAAATTTACTAATAATTTCCATTTGTGTATACTGGATTTCTCTCAACTGTTGGAGACTTTTTCCTGTTTCTTTTCTTGTTCCAATTGCCATTGGTGCGGGTTTTTTTTGCCACTGCTGTAGTCTCTCTTTTTGTTTATTTTATCGTTCTTC
>NW_013801976.1:0-541 GCF_000517525.1 Limulus polyphemus | reverse complement strand
GCACTGTGTCTTGATAACTATAGAGGAAGAGATAATTAATACATATTTTTAACTTATAATTAATACATATTTTAACTTATAATTTATTCTTTATTTTATTTAAATCAAATTTTAAAGATATTGTTTTACTGCAAATATACTAAGTCGATGAAATTACTGTTAGATTATGGTGGTGCTTTATATTATTGCCGTTAAACCACTAATACGTGCTTTTAAAAAGACTGGTTTTCACGGTCTCTTACAGACCGTAATTCATAATAATAGAGATCTCTGTTTAGTGAACATAGCATTACCAGGAATTCGTGACACTTAAAAGACACTAATAAGGGGACATGTATACACTGTCAGGGAGAATAATAAGGGAACATGTATACACTGTCGGGGAGAATGATAAGGGGACATGTATACACTGTCAGGGAGAATAATAAGGGGACATGTATACACTGTCGGGGAGAATGATAAGGGGACATGTATACACTGTCAGGGAGAATAAGAAGGGGACATACACTGTCAGGGAGAACAATAAGGGGACATGTATACA
>NW_013801975.1:0-544 GCF_000517525.1 Limulus polyphemus | reverse complement strand
CCAATTTTTTTCATAATTAACCCCTTATAGGGATTTAGCCTATACATTTACATTTAGCGAATAAAAAAATTTAAATTAACATGTAAATATAGGAATTAGCTTATTTTTTTCAAAGTTTAGCTCCAAGGTCCAAATAAAAGTTGGCAACACTGACATACAGGCTTTCGTGCGATATGCAGAAAAAAAACGAGAAAAACGTTACAATTGGGGATATAAATAAGTAAAAATAAATGAGAATTTCAAATACAGCTACAATTCGAGGATGATTAGTACAAAAACTTTCTGACTGATTATTTGAGCCATTTCTATGATGTTATTTTGCGGTACATTTCATTTCTCATAATAATTAAGAAAGTTTCATTATGCGTCGCGGAACATTAAAATTTGCTTTGCGGAGTATGGGTTGGGAAACCATGGTCTAGTTGGTATATATCAGTCTAAATGAATCTAAGTTTCAAATGGACAGCAACTACCTGTTGTAGAAACCTACATATGTATAGAACGACGTTTCGAAAGTCTTCTGCCTGAAGACGAAAGGCGGAAG
>NW_013801974.1:0-544 GCF_000517525.1 Limulus polyphemus | reverse complement strand
TTCTGTCTTTTCACGAAGATGACGTCAATTTAATTTCCTGGCTTTCTTCTTCGTCGACGTGTTTTATCGTGACCCAGTGTACATTTCAAGAACACAATATTCCGTTTGGAAATATACTTGCATACCTGCAAATGGTGTATATTCCTCTAAAACCAAAACTCACAGGTGGATGAGAAGTTCTTTCAAGACTTCACAATGCCATAAATACCATATTAGAAGCTACTAAAGACATCACAATGTTATAAATACCATATTAGATGCTACTAAAGACATCACAATGTTATAAATACCATATTAGATGCTACTAAAGACATCACAATGCTATAAATACCATATTAGATGCTACTAAAGACATAACAATGCTATAAATACCATATTAGATGCTACTAAAACAGAACAATGCTATAAATACCATATTAGATGCTACTAAAGACATAACAAAGCTATAAATACCATATTAGATGCTACTAAAGACATAACAAAGCTATAAATACCATATTAGATGCTACTAAAGATATAACAATGCTATAAATACCATATTAGA
>NW_013801973.1:0-544 GCF_000517525.1 Limulus polyphemus | reverse complement strand
CTCTGTGTAACATTAAGTGTTTATTGAGATGTTTTATAAATTCCTCTATATTCGGTTCAAAAGGTCAGGGATAAACTTTGTTTCCAAAATATACTTCTTCCAGTAATGGTTTGTTTGTTTGCTTGTTTGTAATTATGCACAAAGCTACACAAAGGGCTATCTGTGCTCTGCCCACCACGGGTATCGAAACCCGGTTTCTAGCGTTATAAGTCCGCAGACATGCCGCTGTGCCACTGGTCATCATCATCCGGTATTCCCAGGCAGTCACCCTCCCAAGCACCAATCGGGCCCAACGTACTTAACCTCGGGGATCGAACGAGAACCGGTTTTTTCAACGTGGTATGAACGATGACATCTAGTATTGGAAGAAAGAAAGTCTGTTTATAACTCCATTCTTGTACTTCATCTATCAATGTACTGAGACTGAATAAGATTATCAAAGTAGATTCAACCGCAATTATCTATAAAAGCGAGTAAATAAGAATTTGTTTTGTGAAAGGGAGAGAATTAGTTATCATTACACAAAATTTGAACCAGTCTTCGT
>NW_013801972.1:0-544 GCF_000517525.1 Limulus polyphemus | reverse complement strand
GAACTGTCAGATTTTGTTAGAGGAAGGATAGTTGGTCAAGCAGATGGTGAAATAAGTCAGCGGCAAATTTCGCATAATTTGGAAATCCCGCTTTCGGCAGTCAACAGAATCATCGTGCAGTTCAGGAAACACGGCAAGGAAACAACTGAGCAGCGTCCGGGTCGTTCTGATCCATCGGAGAGGACAAAAAGGGCTGTCAAGAGGAGCATCGAAATGGATCCCAGATTAACGACTGCAGAAGTGGCCAAAGTTGGTGGGTTGAGCCCGAAATCTGTTTAACGGATTCTCCACAGATTGGATTATCGTTGCAGAGCAGCTAGACGGAAGTTCTTATTAAGACCTGCCAACATAGTCAGACGAAAGAAGTGGGCAAGTGATATGATGACCAAGCCTCTGAACTTTTGGAAGACCGTATTGTTCTCAGACGAATCAAGATTCGCTCAATTTTCGGACAGTGGAAGGATATGGGTCTGGAGAATGCCTCACCAAGAGTTTTGGCTCAATAGATTGCAGCCAACTGTGATGCATGATGGTTTCAGCGTGA
>NW_013801971.1:0-544 GCF_000517525.1 Limulus polyphemus | reverse complement strand
TCGCTTGTTGGTATTGTCTAGAGGTGACTAGGACTCGATTATTGGTATTGTCTCTAGTGGTGACTAGGACTGGAGTGTTGCTATTAAGTTGTCAATAGAGGTAACTAGAATTCGATTATTGGTATTGTCTATAGAGGTGACTAGGACTCGAGTGCTGCTATTAATTTGTCACTAAACAAGACTGGGACCCCATTGTTGGTATTGTTTAGACGTGACTAGGACTCTATTGTTGGTATTGTCTAGAGAGATGACTAGGACTGGAGTGTTGCTATTAAGTTGTCAATAGAGGTAACTTGGACTGTAGTGTTGATATTAAGTTTTCAATAGAGGTAACTAGTATTCGATTATTGATATTGTCTCTAGAAGTGAATAGGACTCTATTGTTGGTATTGTCTCTAAAGGTGACTAGGACTCGAGTGTTGCTATTAAGTTGTCACTAGAGTTTACTAGGACACGATTGTTGGTATTGTTTAGAGGTGACTAGGACTCGATTGTTGGTATTGTCTAGAGGTGGCTAAGACTCGAGTGCTGCTATTAAGTTGTC
>NW_013801970.1:0-544 GCF_000517525.1 Limulus polyphemus | reverse complement strand
ATGCAATGGCCAGAGCTGTCGAATTTGAATCCTACGTTAAGTCCAGCACAGAGGTACCAAGGTTGGTACAGTCATCTTGATTCAAGGCCAGAAAAGGTCAGCTTTCAGAGAAGTTTGAGGGACTTTGCTGGCACTGTAACAAACCTGGGCACAAGAGAGCTCAATGCTGGAAACTTCAGCACAGGGGAGATGATACAGCAGGAAAGGCCGCTACCCTGTGGGGAGCAAGGACATCTGAGGAGCCAGTGTAAGAGAAATACCACCAATAAGTCAGCTTCGGGAAACCAGTAGTGGTTGGTGTTAAGGGACGCCCACCAACCTCCATCGTGAAAGTCCCAACAGCTAAGTGTAAAATGGCAAGCACACATAGTATTTACGTGACAGGGAAGCTGGATGGTCAAAGGTGCAACTTTGTCATAGATTCTGCATCTCAGCAAACCCTTGTGAGCATCAAGGTGCTAGATAACAAAGGAGTACCAGAAGCTGTACAGAAGCTCTGTGGTGTGATAGGACATTCTGCAAGGTTGTGGGGACCAGTGTGGGT
>NW_013801969.1:0-544 GCF_000517525.1 Limulus polyphemus | reverse complement strand
ATTTTTGTTTACAGTGATTTGGAAATGATCGTGTTCCCACAAATTATAATTTACTTCAATCTATTCGTGTCTATTTGATACACAATCTGGTCTGTTATCGCTTCCACTACCAAGAACACATACATGACCCTCCTAGAGCATTACCGTGAGCATATCGCATATCATTCTCTAGGGCACTACCGTGTGCACATATATATCCTCCTCTACAGACTACGACTACCGTGTGCGCATACATGTCCTCCCTAGTGCACTACCGTGTGCACATATATATCCTCCTCTACAGACAACGACTACCGTGTGCACATACATGTCTCCTCTAGAGCACTACCGTGTGCACATATATATCCTCCTCTACAGACAACGACTACCGTGTGCGCATACATGTCCCCTCTAGAGCACTACCGTGTGCACATATATATCCTCCTGTACAGACAACGACTACCGTGTGCACATACATCTCCCCTCTAGAGCACTACCGTATGGACATATATATCCTCCTCTACAGACTACGACTACCGTGTGCACATACATGTCTCCTCTAGAG
>NW_013801968.1:0-544 GCF_000517525.1 Limulus polyphemus | reverse complement strand
AGATTTAACGATACTGTGTACTATCATAACAAGTCATAAGATTTAATGATACTGTGTACTATCAATAACAAGCCACAAGATTTAACAATACTGTTTCCTGTCAATAAGAAGATACAGGATTTATAAATAATGTGTACTGTCAATAAGAAGACACAATATTTAACAATACTGTTTCCTGTCAATAAGAAGATATAGGATTTATCAATACTGTGTACTGTCAATAAGAAGACAAAACATTTAACGATACTATGTAATGTCAATAAGAAGACACAAGATTTAACAATACTGAGTCCTTTCAATTAAAAGATACAAGATTTAACGATACTTTGTACTATCATAACAAGTCATAAGATATAATGATACTGTGTTCTATCACTAACAAGCCAAAAGATTTAACGTTACTGTGTACTGTCAATAAAAAGACTCAAGATTTAACAATACTGTGTCCTGTCAATAAGAATATACAGGATTTGTCAATACTGTGTACTGTCAATAAGAAGAAACATAATTTAACAATATTGTATCCTGTCAGTAAGAAGATACA
>NW_013801967.1:0-689 GCF_000517525.1 Limulus polyphemus | reverse complement strand
CACATCTTACAGTATTGTTTATACTTGTAAACCACATGTACATCTTAGTTTACAGGATGTACATTCTACAATATTATTTATACTGTAAGTTCCAAATTGCTGGAAATTACTCTTCTAATGCTTTAAAAGTTCAGCTTTTAGTGTTTTTCTTACCAAACTTCAGATTTGGTGAAATTATGAAAATCAGTAACTTCTAATACAGGCATGGCCAACAATAAGTGTCCTGTTACAAACAACTCTATCTGCTCTGGCCTTGAAATGATCTATTTAAAGTAAAACAAAATATATGACACATTTTTTCTTCTTTCACAACTGATTAAGTAGTAGTTTTTAAAGGATCAAAAAACACTCAGTTAAGTACAAATTCAACAAGCCCAAATTCTTCTTAGGTTTATTCAGCTGTTGTGATTGAAAGCTCCTTGTGGCCAGAAGGTGTAGTTTACTATGACATTGATACATCCTTAGGTAAGATTTTCTTCTAAAATAAGATCTCAAGTAACACATTTCAATTCTATTATTTAAGCCTAGAATCTTTAGATTGTCTCTGTAATATGTTGATATTAACAACATCAAGTGACAGTAACAGTGATTGTGGACAGTTTTATATTATATTCTCTAATACGTTGATATTAACAACATCAAGTGACAGTTACAGTGATGTTGGACAGTTTTATATTATATTCTCTAAT
>NW_013801966.1:0-540 GCF_000517525.1 Limulus polyphemus | reverse complement strand
GACAGTGAAGGAGTTGCAGACTTCAATAGCAGCAACTGGAGTTACTGTACACACCTAGACATTATACAGACCTTACACAAAAAAGCTTTGTATAGTAGGGTGGCAAAAAAGAAACCACTACTGACGAAGATGCATCTTAGATCGTGAATGGACAATGCCCGAAAGCATTTCAATAACCCTACCATCAATGGTCAGATGAGACCAAAATATAACTTTTGGGGTTAAATGACAAACGGTATGTATGGCGGAAACCCAACACTGCTCATGACCCGGCAGATATAGTTCCAACTGTCAAGCATGGTGGTGGGTCCTTAATGCTGTGGAGATGTTTTTCTGGAGCTGGCACTGGAGAACCTGTACACATCCAAGGGATCGTACAAAATATAAACAGATGCTGGAGATAAACCTGAAGAAGTCAGCTGAAAAACTAAAACTCGATCGAAGGTTTACATTTCAACAGGACAATGATCCCAAACACAGATCAATGGCAACCCAAGGATGGTTTCGGACAAACAAATTTAAAGCCTGACTGGCCAAGCC
>NW_013801965.1:0-740 GCF_000517525.1 Limulus polyphemus | reverse complement strand
TGTTTTGAAAGATTTGACACAGAATACGCTGTCTGCGCGTGTTTAACCAAGGTTTTAACAAAGACTTGACACATTATACGATGTTTCCACGTATTTATCCAATGTTTTAACAAAGGTTTGACACAGTATACGTTGTCTCTACGTGTTTAGTCAATGTTTCTGCAGAGACTTGCTGCAGTGTATATTATCTCTAGGCGTTTAGCCAACATTTTGGCAAGGGTTTGACATAACATAAAATATAGATATAAACGGACAAAGTTTAATAACAATTATGTTGTGGCAAACAATTAATAGTTGCACAAATAAGGATTAATGAAAGACAGCTAACCCGTGCTACTGATTCGACAGAGCAACAGGTTAGTTATGAGAACTGAAGACGAGTTCACACTCTATCAACTTTATATCGTATAACTAGAAAGTTCTTAAAGAATAAAATGAGAACAACAAATCAATGGAACTCTCTGTCTCGTTAAAGAAAATTAACAGAATTCACCGCGAAGCTTTTGTTGTGATTCTTCTTATAGGTCATAGGGGCGGTTCCGTGACATTTGCCAAAGAGAAATGGGGGGAGGGGGAGGATTCGCTTACTTTCTAAGATGTAAGAGTACCTTTGTCTGATAGTTCATCAGAAATGGGGGCAAAATCCCCATCCTTCATGTCACGCCTACGTACATACTACTTTAAGGTCACTGGAAAATTAAAATATTTCTCACCTGAACACTATATAACGTGCTACATCT
>NW_013801964.1:0-545 GCF_000517525.1 Limulus polyphemus | reverse complement strand
CTCCATAAAGGAGGTGTATGGGTGCCTCACGAACTATCCGATGATCATCGTTTCCAACGTGTGAACGTTGCTTCGTCTCTTCTGGAGCGTAATGCACGTGAACCATTTTTGGCCATTTGGTGATAAAATATGGATTCTCTATGCGAAAATTAAACGCCAAAAACTATGACTCAGTCTTAGACAAAATCCACTTCCAACCCCAAAACCTGGACTCCATCCGCAGAAAGTGATGCTTTGAATTTAGTGGGACACCAAAGGAGTAATTCATTTCGAACTCTTCAATCCACAACGAACTGTCAATGCAGAGATCTATAATCAGCAACTGGAACGTTTGAATCAAGCCCTTCATCAAAAATGCCCTTCATTCGTCAATTGGAAAGGTTCTCCACAACAAAAAACGTCCACATGTGGCACATTTGACGCAACACAAGATTATGGAGTTGGGTTGGGAATTTCTCCCCCACCCACCATATTCTCCAGATATGTCACCATTAGATTACCATCTTTTTCGTTCGCTGCAACACCATCTTAATGGAAAAACGTAT
>NW_013801963.1:0-541 GCF_000517525.1 Limulus polyphemus | reverse complement strand
AAAATGTTCTCTCTCCTGTTGAAAACTACAATAATAATAAATAATAGGATTCCACTTTGGCAGACACAAATCCACAGAATAGTATTGCTAAGCTAAAAGAGGATGACCTAATAGATATTTTAACACACAGGGATATTGGATTTATGAAGTTTGATACAACAGGCTCAGCATGGGGATTGTTAAAGTTGGAGCACATGAATTTCAACATAAAGAAGGTCCATTTGATGCCAAAGATGGGCGTTCTATGACTGCATTTTGGTTCAAACGACGCCTTCTGAATGGACAAGAGGTTAATCGTTCCTGGTTTGTGTATTCACCTCTACATAAAGCAGCATACTGCTTTTGTTGTCATCTTTTTGCATTTACATGTATGACATCTGATTGTCGGTCTGCTTTCAAAACACAAGGTTGATTCTCTAAGTGGAAAAAATTGAAAAGTTAAATGCCCATGAAAATAGTGACAGTCATCGTGAATCATTTGCTGCTTGGAAAGAAACTGAGCGCTGAATTCGTCTTCAAAGTGGCATTGATGAAGAGTTGC
>NW_013801962.1:0-544 GCF_000517525.1 Limulus polyphemus | reverse complement strand
TTTTCAGAAAAGGGTGGAGGTTGGGAGTAACATGTAGTAGAATTATTAGGGTGGTATATAGTCTACTTTAAGGATTTTTGATAACTTTTAAGGGTGGAGGATGGTAGGCATTGTTTAGTAGAAATATATATATATATATATATTTGGTGGCTTAATTTTATCTTATTTGTACTTTTAACTTTACTACATCTTTTTAAGGGATCACTGCCTTCCCACAACTGGCTGCAGACAGTGAAAGGCAGTAAGAGTTTAGACGTTGTGGGTGTAAGCACTCAACTCTGTACCCTTAATGCTGACTTGTTTCTCATCTGCTTTTTGGATTTTGTCTGATAGATGGGATATACCCCCCCAAACGCTTTTGGGTGTTATTACCACAGGTAATCTTCGTTATGACTTTTGGATAACGACCGGAAATGGTGAAGGTTTTTTGTTTCTTTAAATAGTTTTTAATTTATATTAAGTTCGTTATTGTTTTATAGTGCTAATTTTGATCGCCTATTGACAGTTAATGTAATTGTTATAGTAATTTTGAAGCTATATCTCT
>NW_013801961.1:0-544 GCF_000517525.1 Limulus polyphemus | reverse complement strand
TTATATATATATATATATATATATATATGGCATAAAGTGAAAACTCGCATTCGGTGTGTTTCTTCGTCTTTTTTTCACTGTACCCAGTGGGAAAAAAAATAATTAAAGTTTTCAACTAAACGGAAAACCAGTCTTTTTTTTTTTACTGTTAAAAAGCATGTAAAACCAATGCTGTAAGTCTGTTGTTCAATCTGTGTTTGGCCCAGCATGGCCAGGTGGTTAGGGCACTCGACTCACAATCTGAGGGTCACGGGTTCGAATCCCCGTCCCACCAAACATGCTCGCCCTTTCAGCCGTGGGGGCGTTATAATGTGACGGTCAATCCCACTATTCGTTGGTAAAAGAGTAGCCCAAGAGTTGGTGGTGATGACTAGCTGCCTTCCCTCTAGTCTTACACTGCTAAATTAGGGACGGCTAGCGAAGATAGCCCTCGTGTAGCTTTGCGCGAAATTCAAAACAAACAAACAAACAATCTGCGTTTCGGAGCATGCAAGCGCTAATAATGGGTGATAAAGTTAAAAATTACTAGAAATTGGAAACATAT
>NW_013801960.1:0-539 GCF_000517525.1 Limulus polyphemus | reverse complement strand
ACTGTTGGAAAGTTATAAAGAGAAACCAAACATTTGAAAACGATACATAGATGACTTTTTTTTTTTCATTTGGATAGGAGACGAAGACTCCTTACTATCTTTATATAGACATGCAAACTCTTTCCACACTTCTTTTAAATTTATTCTAGATTACTCCACTACTCAATTAAGTTTTTAGATGCAAACCTAACATTAAAAGATGGTTTTCTACATACTGATTTGTACCGCAAACCGACTGATAGACCACAATACTTACATTTTCAAAGCTGTCATCCTCCACACACCAAACGAAATATTACATTCAGTCAAGCACTTAGATTAAAGAAAATCTGCTCTGACAGTAAGAACTATGACCTTCACATTGATTCTTTGAAATTAACTATGACCGAAAGAGGGTATAAACAAAACACTGTGATTCAACAAGTTGACAAAGCTAACAACATTCCACGTGTATCTGCCTTGAAACAGTCACCTAAAACAAATTTATCTCATGTTCCACTAGTTATCACATATCACCCAAAATTAAAAACCTAACCCGG
>NW_013801959.1:0-544 GCF_000517525.1 Limulus polyphemus | reverse complement strand
GTCATGTTGCTCCTCTGTTTCTTGCTCTCTGAAAGTTATTTGTCTTAATTTTTGTGCTTGAAGTCTGGTTTGACGTTGTTCAGAAGTTTCTTGTGGTCTATATCCAGCTTGCCTTGATGATTCTGACTGAACTCTGGCTTTGTGCTGTTCAACCGTTTTTGCTGTCTTTGAGTAGCCTGCCTTTCAGCTTGAGCTCGAAGTCTAACTTTACGTTGTTCCAAAGTCTCTTCCTGTATTTGAGCAGCCTTGTCTTGCAGCTTGTACTTGAAGTCTTTGATTGCGTTCTTCTTCTGTTTCAGCTGCTCTTTATGCTTGCATCATTTTCGCGGCAGAAGACTTTCCATAGAAAGGGCGTTTCTTGGGTGGCATAACCACTTGTATTACCAAACAGTAATGTGCAATTCACAAAGTTACTAAATCACTTATGAAACCACTTAGCGCTATTTAAAGAAAACTGTTTTTGGAAATACTGAATTGACAGCAAGGAGTTCAGAGTCTCCCACCATAACGCTTTCTATGTGCAAAACGTGCTTATGTTTATTAC
>NW_013801958.1:0-544 GCF_000517525.1 Limulus polyphemus | reverse complement strand
ACTTGGAATCATACTTTCTCACCACTTTTCTTCGTTTTGATTGACCAGACTTTTCTTTGTTTTGATTCACTGAAGACTCATTGTCATCAACTTCAACTGACTTCTTTAACCATTTATCCATTACACGAAGGGCTGAGTAAATTCGAAAAAAAAATCGGATTCAAAATCTGAAGTAAAACAGACAATTTCGACTTGCCACTCGATTTGACACAATTAAAACACTGGTTGGCGTAGGATCACGCCCATGCCAAAACGCTTCACACCGTCTATTCCAGTTATTTCATTGGCTGACACGACGCACGTGCGACTGTCTCGTGAAGCCTCGAAGCAGTTATCGTCTCGCTCAGCGTTGTACCAGTTTTATTAGTTGATTGCAGAATTTTAACATTTGATTGCAGAATCTGAACAATGGATTGTAGATTTCTATCATTTGAATGCAGATATCTAACTTTTGATTGCAGAAATCTAACTTTTAATTGCAGAAATCTAACTTTTGATTGCAGAATTTTAACTTTTGATTATCGATATCTATAGTTTTTTATTT
>NW_013801957.1:0-542 GCF_000517525.1 Limulus polyphemus | reverse complement strand
ATAATTGATTTTCCAAAAGCAAATGTTTTGCACAATGCTTGGGAGAAGGTGTTTAGCTTAAGCCCTGTAAGAAAGAACTATTGGGCACAATGGGACCAGTTGAAGCTTGAAGATGGTATTCTTCTCCGGAAATAGGAAACTGCAGATGGGAAAGTGATGACCTGGCAAACATTTATACCAAGAAATTTACGGGAAGTTGTGCTGCGTCAATCCCATGATAGTTTAGAAGGAGGACATCTCGGAGTTAAGAAGACAATGAGTCACCTACGACAGAGATTTTACTGGATACATATGAGGCAAGATGTGGTAGAATGGTGCAGATCCTGCAGTACATGTTGTGCTAAAAGGGGACCCAAGCATAAGGGATGTATTCCAATGAAGTTATGTCAAGTTAGTGCACCAATGGAAAGAGTAGCCATTGACATTGCTGATCCTTTGCCTCAAACTCGTGCTGGAAATAGGTACATTTGTGTGGTGATGAATTATTTCACCAAGTGGCTGGAGGCGTATGCAATACCAAGTCAGGAAGCTAAAACTGTAGC
>NW_013801956.1:0-544 GCF_000517525.1 Limulus polyphemus | reverse complement strand
TAGTCCTAAACCTAGCTAGACTTTGTACTGATTTTCAGTTCCATACCTGATTTCTAGAGCACCTACCAGTGTTCTATAATTGTGCCTGTCGTCTGCTGAGAACTGTCCAAGTATTTCCAGTGGTTTTCCCTTCAGGCTCGTTGCCAGATACACTGCTTTCTGCTCCTCTGTCCATCCATTCCTTTCTGTCAGTAGCTCAAATTGTGCTCTATATGCTCCCCATGGTGCCTTTCCATGGAATTCCTGTGGCTTCCTCCATACTAGATCACCCCCCTATTGCTGACACTCATGTCTGGAATAAGACTTCTGGCAGGACTGAAGATGTCTGCATTAGGGTTTAGCTGCAGGGTCTGGAAGGGGCTTCCTGTTGTCTGGGGCTGATTAGGTCCATGGTTAATATATCGTCCCAGTGTAAAGGGCAGTAAATCGTCCTTTAATGTATTTAATTCATTTTGAAATTTACTAATCTTTTCCATTTGTGTATGCTGTCTTCTGTCAATTGTTGGAGACTTTCTGCTCCTCTGTCCATCCATTCCTTTCTGTC
>NW_013801955.1:0-544 GCF_000517525.1 Limulus polyphemus | reverse complement strand
TTTTGACCAATTTACATGAGATTTGGTGTGAGGTACGTGGTCTTAAGTTTTGTGCAAAGCTACACGAGGGTTTGTTTATTTTGAAATTCGTGCAAAGCTCCACGAGGGCTATCTGTACTAGCCGTCCCTAATTTAGTAGTGTAAGACTAGAGTGAAGGCAGCTAGTCATCACCACCCACCTCCAATTCTTGGGCTACTCTATTACCAACGAATAGTGGGATTCACCGTCACATGATAACGCACCCACGGCTGAAAAGGCGAACATGTTTGATGGGACGGGAATTTTAAACAATTAATTATAGATCTAATTAGATTTAGGTTAAAATGGAATAAACGTATACCTATACTCCCTACAGTAAAGTTTGTTTGTTTGTTATGGATTTCGCGCAAAGCTGCACAAGGGCTATCTGCGCTAGACAGTAACACTAAAGCAAAGGCAGCTAGTCATCACCACACACCGCCAACTCTTGGGCTACTCTTTTCCCAAAAAATAGTAGGATTGGCCGTAACATTATAGCGCCCCCACGACTGAAAGGGTGAGCAT
>NW_013801954.1:0-543 GCF_000517525.1 Limulus polyphemus | reverse complement strand
GTAGAACAATGTAGAAGTATGAATGTAAAACAGTGTAGGAGTATTAGTGTAAAACAATGTAGAAGAATATGTGTAGAACAATGTAGAAGTATGAATGTAAAATAATTTAGGAGTATTAGTGTAGAACAATGTAGAAGAATGAATGTAGAACAATGTAGAAGTATGAATGTAAAATAATTTAGGAGTATTAGTGTAGAACAATGTAGGGGTATTAGTGTAAAACAATGTAGAATAATGAATGTAGAACAATGTAGAAGTATGAATGTAAAATAATTTAGGAGTATTAGTGTAGAACAATGTAGGGGTATTAGTGTAAAAGAATGTAGAACACTGTAGAAGTATCAATGTAAAACAACGTGTGTAGAACAATGTAGAAGTATGAATGTAAAACAATGTAGGAGTATTAGTGTAAAACAATGTAGAAGAATGAATGTGAAACAATGTGTGTAGAACAATGTAGAGGTATGAATGTAAAACGGTGTAGAAGAATATGTGTAGAACAATGTAGAGGTATGAATGTAAAACAATGTAGGATTATTAGTG
>NW_013801953.1:0-545 GCF_000517525.1 Limulus polyphemus | reverse complement strand
AAAAGGAACAGATGCTGGCTTACTGGTGTCATCACTTCCAGCAAGGAAAGCTCTCTTCAATTTGCTTGACTCCACCATCGAAGCTGCAAGTTGTGCACGTCTTTTGCGTCCCTGTGCCCCACTTTCTTTTTTCGACATATATGGGCTAAAAGAATAAATTCATAAATACTGATTACACTATTTAGTTGCAACATGCAAATTGTCAGATGAAAGGAAGCATTCTACTTTCCTAAGTTCCTAACCACAAATTATATTTAAATTATACAATTATGGTTGCAACTCAAGACTAGTTAGGCACATCTGGACCTGTTTTCACTTTCATTATTTAGACCACCCATACTCATATTAATTAATGTGACACAACAGTAAGAAAATCAATGCAGATGAGTGTATATGCTAGTAAATCATGCTTATGAGCACCATATAAATTACTGGCAGTTGGTAAATCACATTTAAAAACTCGATAGGTTTAACTACACGAACACTACAGGAAACAAGTCTGAAAAGTGCTCGAATGAAAATTACACACACTGTGGAGAAGGGTG
>NW_013801952.1:0-1035 GCF_000517525.1 Limulus polyphemus | reverse complement strand
TTAAAAGTACTGTAAAACACTTATTCTCATTCAAAACGTGGCCAAGTTGCTCAGACTGTAAATCCGAAGATTCTACGTTCGCAGCTCTCGTCGTAAAAACGCTCTACACATATGGAACCTAGAGTGCTTTTTAAGTTTATTTTGTAAACCGCTTAAAATGGTAATTGCTAAGGAAAGGAGTCTCACTTAATTATATTTTCATATTATCGTATGTTAGTAACAGATATGCCGGAAACATGTGGGATTCACCTATTTCCTATGGGATTCTGACCAAGCATCATCTCATTTTATCAACAGAAAAATTTACAATTTTACATACCACCTAATAATTAATTTGGCTGCCTCACGGCTATCTTTAGTTTTTACAGTTAAACAGTGGTTATCTTCTTGTTATCCTTGGTTATCTCGCTGTTATCCTTCGTTTTTACAGTTAAACAGTGGTTATCTCCTTGTTATCCTTGGTTATCTCACTGTTATCCTTCGTTTTCACAGTTAATCAGTGGGCATCTCCTTGTTATCCTTGGTTATCTCGCTGTTATCCTTAGTTTTTACAGTTAATCAGTGGTTATTTCCTTGTTATCCTTGGTTATCTCGCTGTTATCCTTCGTTTTCACAGTTAATCAGTGGACATCTCCTTGTTATCCTTGGTTATCTCGCTGTTATCCATTAGTTTTTACAGTTAATCAGTGGACATCTCCTTGTTATCCTTGGTTATCTCGCTGTTATCCTTAGTTTTTACAGTTACTCAGTGGTTATCTCCTTGTTATCTTTGTTTATCTCGCTGTTATCCTTAGTTTTCACTTTTACTCAGTGGTTATCTCACTGTTATCCTTAGTTTTTACAGTGGTTATCTCCTTGTTATCTTTGGTTATCTCACTGTTATCCTTAGTTTTCACTTTTACTCAGTGGTTATCTCACTGTTATCCTTAGTTTTACAGTGGTTATCTCCTTGTTATCCTTGGTTATCTCACTGTTATCCTTAGTTTTTACAGTGGTTATCTCCTTGTTATCCTTGGTTATCTCACTGTTATCCTT
>NW_013801951.1:0-544 GCF_000517525.1 Limulus polyphemus | reverse complement strand
GACAGGAACAGCACGCACACATCCACCAACAGTAATCACAATTCACACAACATTCAGCCTTGATAATGGATGCAGAATGCATTCGAAACGCGCCGGTCAACTCATCGCTAGCTACAACTTTTACCCGTTGTTCTAACAACGTTAAGACGGCTTATCGACTTCTTGAGAAGAATTCTAAGAAGAAAGTAAACCTGCAGACATCGGTCTTGTTTAACAAAATCTGCCTACAAGAAAATCTGTCACCAAAGTACACTAATAGCGTACATTAAACTCGTCTTCACCATCTCGGTACCTGGTCTCATTTACTCATCTCTCGTTGCTTATCTCCACTGTGTATTTCTACATCTCCTGAGACGGCGTAACTCTCTGTTGGCCCGCCAGCCCTCAGGGCTGGAATGAAACATCGTCAAAAAAAATCTCTCTTTGCTTGACTTGTGTTTAAGGTTATTGATGAGGAGTGGAATTCTCCGAAACTAGTATAACCCAATAACACACGTTGATCAAAGGACAGATTGAACTGAACTTACACTTCGAACTTAAACAC
>NW_013801950.1:0-544 GCF_000517525.1 Limulus polyphemus | reverse complement strand
AAGCTAGTGTAAGGCTAGAGGGAAAGGCAGTTAGTCATCACTACCAACCGCCAACTCTTGGGCTACTCTTTTACCAACGAATAGTGGGATTGACCGTCACACGGCTGAAAGGGTGAGCATGTTTGGTAGGACAGGGATTCGAACCTGCGACCCTCAAACTGCGAGTGGAGCGCCCTATCCACCTGGCCATGGCGGGCAAGTAGGGAGAGAATAATGAGACAATATCCAGTTTAATTAAGGTGGAAGTGGGCACTGATCAAAGAAGTTTAAACTCAAATGGAAATAGGTAATAAAGAATAGGAAATATTTATGTTAATAGCGAATTCAAACAATGGGTGCCTGCACATTGTAGTGAAACTTTAAAAAAAAAGGTGAATTTCGAGTAGAAAAAGGTGAATTTCGAGTAGATATCAGATAGCCACCAAGGTACATAATATTATTATTATTACCAATGTCGAGTAGATATGAGATAGCCACCAAGGTACATAATATTATTATTTATTTACCAATGTCGAGTAGCTATCAGATAGCCACCAGGTACATA
>NW_013801949.1:0-543 GCF_000517525.1 Limulus polyphemus | reverse complement strand
CCTCCAACAACTGCTGTAATTTCTCTTCTTGTTTATTTTCTTTCTCCTCCAACAACTGCTGTAATTTCTCTTCTTGTTTATTTTGTTGTTCGAGCTGCCACTGTTGCAGGTTTTCTTGCCACTGCTGTAATCTTTCTTCTTGTTTCTTTTCTTTTTCCTCCAACAACTGCTGTAATTTCTCTTCTTGTTTCTTTTCTTGTTTTTGTATTGCTGCCATCAAGTCTGCTAAGCTGTAGTTTGATTTTCCGCCTCTCGTTTCCATTTTTCATCTATTTTTTTTTCTATCCCACTCTCTGACACCAATTTGTTACGTCTCCATTTGTTAATTAACTTTCCGTAACTTCGTTCCAACGAAACTTTAGCGACACAAGTCCTTACTTAATAAAACTGGTTTATTCTTTCCGAATATAACTTTACAATACACTTAATTTCAATATTCGCGCTAAAACAAACACCATAACGAACGAACGTTAACTTCAACAATACCCTGTGACTGCAATTCAATTACGCACTACCCACACACACACTATCGCGTCACGTTGT
>NW_013801948.1:0-543 GCF_000517525.1 Limulus polyphemus | reverse complement strand
AGAGCATAATTATTAATTATGAGGCATTATAGGCCAGAGGATATTTTGCGCCCCTTCACATCTGCGCCCGGGGACGCCACTGATTACACTCTCATTAATATTTCTCTCTATAGAGAACTTAACCACACTTGCTAAACATTACAAAACAGAACTAAAGCCCGTAGATGTACACATTGCTAAAAATGATTTAGCCTCTAAACAAAAGAATGGCGAAAATCCCACTGTTGCGTATATGCTTGTTTGTTAATTTCCCGTAGAAAATCTTTCCGAAAAATTTCAGCGATACAAGTCCTTTCTTAATTAAAACTAGTTTATTCTTTCTCGATAAAACTTTGCAATACACAGAATTTTCACAGTCAATACTTTGCAATATTGATAACAAAACACACACTTTATATTACCGTCACTACCACTCGCTTGACTCAATTATCTGTCTCTATATCTATCTATCTGCAATCTTTATCTCCGCTTTATTTGTCGGGCTTATATACAAAAAAGATGGCGCCTAGAACAGACTAGAGTTGCCAGGAAAAGTCACGATCT
>NW_013801947.1:0-654 GCF_000517525.1 Limulus polyphemus | reverse complement strand
AATTGTCAGATTTTGTTAGAGAAAGATAGTTGGTCAAACAGATGGTGGAATAAGTCAGCGGCAAATTTCGCAGAATTTGGGAATCCCGCTTTCCACGGTCAGCAGAATTATCGTGCAGTTCAGGAAACACGGCAAGGAAACAACTGAGCAGCGTCCGGGTCGTCCTGGTCCATCGGAGAGGACAAAAAGGGCTGTCAAGAGGAGCATCGAAATGGATCCCAGATTAACGACTGCAGAAGTAGCCAAAGTTGGTGGGATGAGCCCGAAATTTGTTCAACGGATTCTACACAGATTGAGTTATCGTTGCAGAGCAGCTAGACGGAAGCCCTTATTAAGACCTGCCAACATAGTCAGACGAAAGAAGTAGGCAAGTGATATGATGACCAAGCCTCTGAACTTTTGGAAGACCGTATTATTCTTAGACGAATGAAGATTCGCTCAATTTTCGGACAGTGGATAGATATGGATCTGGAGAATGCCTCACCAAGAGTTTTGGCTCAACAGATTGCAGCCAACTGTGATGCATGGTTTGGGGAGCTGTTTGGGTTGGTGGGAGATCGAGCTTAATGGAGTGAGTTAGCAGCTTGAATTTTGCGAAATGCGTCGAAATATTGGAGGAAGGACTCTTGCCTCTTTATTCCTCGGGTTTCGTGG
>NW_013801946.1:0-546 GCF_000517525.1 Limulus polyphemus | reverse complement strand
TAAACGAGAGGGAAGGCAACTAGCCAACAGCTACCAACACTTGAGCTACTGATCAAACACTGTGATTTGATAGCCAATTTAATAGGGCACCTTGAGTCCGAAAGTGCGGAGCGCATTTTTGTTGCAAAGGGATGCGAAGCAAGGTATGTTTTGATTAATTATTTGTTTTTTTTTAATTTCGCGCAAAACTGCACGACGGCTATCTGCGCTAGCAGTCTCCAATTTAGCAGTGAAAGACTGGAGGGATGGCAGCTAGTCATCACCACCCACCGCCAACTCTGGGGCTACTATTTTACCAACGAATAGTGGGATTGACCGTGACATTATAACGCCCTCACGGCTGAAAGGACGAGCATGTTTGGTGGGACGAGAATTCGAACCCGCGACTCTCAGGTTGCGAGTCGAGCATCCTAACCACCTGGCCATGCCGGGCCGATACATCTACTGATGCATCGCTTTCAATGGAATAAGTTTATGATATTGCGACAACTATTTTAAAATGTCATTTATTTAACAGCTTGCTATTCACACATTATAATTTCTAGT
>NW_013801945.1:0-545 GCF_000517525.1 Limulus polyphemus | reverse complement strand
ATCTGTGTATTGAACCAGTGTTCCAGATTTAAATATAAGTATATAAACACAACACACAAATACACGTAGAAGCACACACAATACGCGCACACGTCTTCTCTATCACAAAGTTGTGTAACCACGTGCACACTACTTGTATCAACTGCCTATAAGCATTGTATCGTCTTACAACAATGCACGCAGAGATGACTGCAGAAATGAACTCTCATTGTAGGTACTTACACAAAAAGCGAGGCCCGGCATGGCCAGGTGGTTAGCATGCTCGACTCGCAATCTGCAATCATGTTTACTTTCAGCTGTGATATCTATGTTGGGAAAATTGAGAAAAAATACTTGGAAGTTCAGTTATCTCTCAATAGATGGAGAAAAAATACTTTGAAGTTCAGCTATCTCTCAATAGATGGAGAAAAAATAAGAATAAATACTTGGAAGCTCAGTTATCTCTCAATAGATGGAGAAACAAATAATAAGGAAAAATACTTGGAAGTTCAGTTATCTCTCAATAGATGGAAAAAAATTAAGAAAAAATACTTGGAAGTTTAATC
>NW_013801944.1:0-544 GCF_000517525.1 Limulus polyphemus | reverse complement strand
TAAATTAATAAATATTGACAACACTATTTAGTTGCAACATGCAAATTGTCAGATGAAAGGAAGCATTCTACTTTCCTAAGTTCCTCATCAATTTGCTTGACTCCAAAATCGAAGCTGCAAATTGTACACGTCTTTTGCGTCTCTGTGCCTCACTTTCTTTATTCGACATAATGGGCTAAAAGAATCAATTAATAAATATTGACTACACTATTTAATTGCAACATGCAAACTGTCAGATTAAAGGAAGGATTCTACTTTCCTAAGTTCCTAATCACAAATTATATTTAAATTATACAATTATAGTTGCAACTCAGCACTAGTTAGGCACATCTGGACATGGTTTCACTTTAACTGCCATTATTTAGGCCACCCATACTCATATTAATTAATGTGACACAACAGTAAGAAAATCAATGCAGATGAATATATATGCTGGTAAATCACATTTAAAAACTCGATAGGTTTAACTACACGAACACTAAAGGAGACAAGTCTGAAATTGCTCGAATGAAAATTACACACACTGTGGAGAAGGGTGTAATCA
>NW_013801943.1:0-544 GCF_000517525.1 Limulus polyphemus | reverse complement strand
TATATATATATATATATATATATATATATATATAAATACACACATATAATTGTATTAGGTTTTGCTTACACAAGCCCAACCGGTCTCCAGCCACAAAAGGAAATACTTCTTGGTACATATTTTCACTTCTTAACTCTGTTTGTTCTTATACTTTGAAAAACATACGAAAATTTATATTATTGAAGCTTCATCAGTTTCAAATTATGAGATTTTGACATAAGTTATTTAAAGGACTCTTCTATTTTATTTTAACTAATAATAATAGAAGCTACAGTTTTCTCTCGTGGAGTTTTCCAGTAATTTGTTTAAGGCCAGATATATATATAGCAAACTAGTTATGAATTTATAAATGTTTGTTTGTTGAATTTCGCGCAAAAGTTACTGGAGGGCTACCTGCGCTAGCCGTCCCTAATTTAGAAGCGATAGACTACAGGTAAGGCAGCAGCACACACCGCCAACTCTTGGGATATAATAATAGAATAGAGCAGGTCCCTTATTTCATTATATTAAAGATATCCAGTCAAACTAAGAAAGACTTACTATC
>NW_013801942.1:0-544 GCF_000517525.1 Limulus polyphemus | reverse complement strand
CCTTGATCTGAATGTAGTTTGTATGGCATACCAAATCGGAAGAAGAAATCACTAATAGCTGAAGCTACAGTTGTAGCTTCCTGATTTAATATTGCATATGCCTCAGGCCATTTGGTGAAATAATCCATCACCACACAAATGTACCTATTTCCAGCACGATTTTGGGGCAAAGGACCAGCAATGTCAACATCTACTCTCTCCATTGGTGCGCCAACTTTATATAACTTCATTGGAGCACGTCCCTTATGCTTGGGTCCCCTTTTAGCACAACATGTACTGCAGATCCTGCACCATTCTTCCACATCTTGCCTCATACCTATCCAGTAAAATCTCAGTAGTAGGTGGCTCAATGTATTCTTAACTCCAAGATGTCTTCCTGTTAAACTATCATGGGATTGATGCAGAACAAGTTCCAGTAACTTTCTCGGTATAACCGTTTGCCAGGTCGTCTGCGGTTTCCCATCTCTGGAGAAGAATACTATCTTCAAGCTTCAACTGTTCCCATTGTGCCCAATAGTTCTTTGTCACAGGGCTTAAGCTAGAC
>NW_013801941.1:0-749 GCF_000517525.1 Limulus polyphemus | reverse complement strand
ATCTAGAAAATACACACGTTTTTATTGGCTAATTGGAACATCTGGAAAGTACACGTTATTATTAGCTAATGATAACATCTGGAAAGTACACACTTTCTTATTGGCTAAAGACAACATCTGGAACATACACATGTTCTTATTAGCTAATGACACTATCAAGAAAATACACATGTTCTTATTAGCTAATGATAACATCTGGAAAGTTCCACGTTATTATTAGCTAATGATAACATCTGGAAAGTCCACGTTATTATTAGCTAATGATAACATCTGGAAAGTACACACTTTCTTATTGGCTAAAGACAACATCTGGAACAAATATATGGAAGGGACTACTTGTCACGTGTAAATTATTAAACACCACTACTTAAATAGTCTCAGCCTATCACTGCTGCCAAAGTTTATTACTCGCCTTAAGTGACAAGATTTTGTTGGAAATGTTGTCGAAAGGAATTAATTGGTCTTGTTTGGAATGCCAGAGAAAACGGGTTTAATTAAATTAATCATATCGTCTTAGAGAGATTAAACTAAAATATTTAATAAATTCAAAAACGAGGCTGGAGACATGTTTGTTCTCTGTTTAATTAAATGTTTGATAAAGCATATATAGCTTACACAATAGGCTCTTTCGATGACGAGGAACCCACTTTGAGACTAATAATGGCTGGAGACGGCTTGAATGGGTAATGAAGAAAAACTTTAATATAAGTTTAACATAACAGCAAATGTACAACGTTTCGACAAGGTTT
>NW_013801940.1:0-544 GCF_000517525.1 Limulus polyphemus | reverse complement strand
CTGACATTCATATCTGGGATGCGACTTCTAACGGGAATGAATATGTCTGCATTAGGGTTTAGCTGCGGGCTCTGTAAGGGGCTTGCCATTGTCTGGGGCTGATTAAGTCGATGGTCAATGTATCCTCCTTGTGTAACAGACAACAAATCGTTCTTTAACTTATCTAATTCGCTTTTAAGTTTACTGATGTTTTCCATTTGTACTTCTTGCCACTGTTGTTGACTTTCCTGCAACTGTTGGATACTTTCTTCCTGTTTATTTTCTCGTTCTTCTTGTTTCTTTTCTTTTTCCTCCAACCACTGCTGTAATCTCTCTTCTTGTTTCTTTTCTTTTTCTCCAACAACTGCTGTAATCTCTCTTCTTGTTTCTTTTCTTTTTTCTCCAACAACTGCTGTAATCTCTCTTCTTGTTTATTCTGTTGTTCGAGCTGCCACTGTTGTAGGTTTTCTTGCCACTGCTGTAATCTTTCTTCTTGTTTCTTTTCTTTTTCTTCTAACAATTGCTGTAATCTCTCTTCTTGTTTATTTTCTTTCTCCTCTAACAA
>NW_013801939.1:0-545 GCF_000517525.1 Limulus polyphemus | reverse complement strand
GAAGAACGAGAAATTAAACAAGAAGAGAGATTACAGCAGTTGTTAGAGGAAAAAGAAAAGAAACAAGAAGAAAGAGAAATTAAACAAGAAGAGAGATTACAGCAGTTGTTAGAGGAAAAAGAAAAGAAACAAGAAGAACGAGAAATTAAACAAGAAGGGAAATTACAGCAGTTGTTGGAAGAAAAAGAAAAGAAACAAGAAGAGAAATTACAGCAGTTGTAAGAGGAAAAAGAAAAGAAACAAGAAGAAAGGTTACAGCAGTGGCAAGAAAACCTACAACAATGGCAGCTCGAACAGCAAAATAAACAAGAGAGATTACAACAGTTGTTGGAGGAAAAAGAAAATAAACAAGAAGAGAGATTACAGCAGTGGCAACTGGAAAAAGAAAGGAAACAGGAAGAAAATATCCAACAGTTGCAGGAAAGTCAGCAGCAACTACAAGAAAGTCAGCAGCAACTACAGGAAAATCAACAACAATGGCAAGAGGTACAAATGGAAAACATCAGTAAATTTAAAACCGAATTGGATACGTTAAAGAACGATTT
>NW_013801938.1:0-545 GCF_000517525.1 Limulus polyphemus | reverse complement strand
CAAAAACATGTTGATGTCCTCTTTAACACCTTCCACATATGCATACGTTTTCCAATTAAAATGGTGTTGCAGCGAACGAAAAAGATAATCTGATGATGCCTTATCTGGAGATATGCGTCAAACGTGCCACATGTGGACGTGCATTGTCGTGGAGAAGAAGAACATTTTTCCGATTGACGAGTGGAGGGCGTTTCTGATGAAGGGCTTGATTTAAACGTTCCAGTTGCTGACTATAGATCTCTGCATTGACAGTTCACTGTGGATTGGGGCGTTCGAAATGAATTACTCCTTTGATGTCCACCAAATGCAAAGCATCACTTTCTGCGGATAGAGTCCAGGTTTTAGGGTCGGAAGTAGTTTTTGTCTAGGACTGAGCCATTGTTTTTGGCGTTTAATATTCGCATAGAGAATCCATGATGGAAACGATGATCATCGGATAGTTCGTGAGGCACCCAAACACCTTCTTTATGGAGCTTTCCTATATTCCTTAGATGTTTACGTATTGTTTCTTGAGAGACATGTAATTTCAGGGCCATTTCACGAGT
>NW_013801937.1:0-544 GCF_000517525.1 Limulus polyphemus | reverse complement strand
AGAAAAACTGCTACGTAGAACTAATACAATGCTAGATATTAACTAAAGACGATAATAGAAAACTGCTACGTGTAGAACTAATACAACGCTAGATATTAACTAAAGAAGATAATAGAAAAACTGCTACGTAAAACTAATACAATGCTAGATATTAACTAAAGAAGATAATAGAAAACTGCTACGTGTAGAACTAATACAATGCTAGATATTAACTAAAGAAGATAATAGAAAAACTGCTACGTAAAACTAATACAATACTAGATATTAACTAAAGACGATAATAGAAAACTGCTACGTGTAGATCTAATACAATGTTAGATATTAACTATAGAAGATAACAGAAAACTGCTACGTGTAGAACTAATACAATACTAGATATTAACTAAAGACGATAATAGAAAACTACTACGTGTAGAACTAATACAATGCTAGATATCAACTAAAGAAGATAATAGAAAACTACTACGTGAAGAACTAATACAATGTTAGATATTAACTAAAAAATATAATAAAAAACTGCTACGTGAAGAACTAATACAATGCT
>NW_013801936.1:0-545 GCF_000517525.1 Limulus polyphemus | reverse complement strand
AACAACAGTGGCAAGAAGTACAAATGGAAAACATTAGTAAATTTAAAAGCAAATTAGATACATTAAAGGACGATCTATTGTCTTTTACACAAGGAGGATATATTTACCATCGACTTAATCAGCCCAGACAATGGCAAGCCCCTTACAGAGCCTGCAGCTAAACCCTAATGCAGTCCCGTTAGAAGTCACATCCCAGATATGAATTTCAGTAATAAGAGTGATCCAGTGCGAAGGAAGCCACAGGAATTCGATGGGAAGGCACCGTGGGAAGCATATAGAGCACAATTTGAGCTACTGGCAGAGATGAATGGATGGACAGAGGAGCAGAAAGCTGTATATCTGGCAACGAGCTTGAAGGGACAACCACTGGAAATACTTGGACAGTTGACAGCAGCCAACAGACACAACTATAGAGCACTGGTAGAGGCTCTGGAACTCAGGTACGGAACCCAGAATCAGTCAGAAGTCTACAGGGCTAAGTTTAGGACGAGAATCCGTGCTAAAGGGGAGAACCTGCAAGAGCTGGCACAAGACTTGGAGAGCAT
>NW_013801935.1:0-545 GCF_000517525.1 Limulus polyphemus | reverse complement strand
AATGCCTTCAGTTAACAATTAACATACTTTGGTATAGCTTTACTTCTATTTCTATAAGAATGCCTTCAGTTAGCAATTAACAAACTTTGGTATAGCTCTACTTCTATTTCTATAAGAATGCCTTCAGTTAACAATTAACAAACTTTGGTATAGCTTTACTTCTATTTCTATAAGAATGCCTTCAGTTAATTATTAACATACTTTGGTATAGCTTTACTTCTATTTCTAAAGAATGCCTTCAGTTAATAATTAACATACTTTGATATAGCTTTACTTCTATTTCTATAAGAATGCCTTCAGTTAACAATTAACAAACTTTGGTATAGCTTTACTTCTATTTCTATAAGAATGCCTTCAGTTAACAACTATCATACTTTGGGATAGCTTTACTTCTATTTTTAAAGAATACCTTCAGTTAACAATTAACATACTTTGGTATAGCTTTACTTCTATTTCTATAAGAATGCCTTCAGTTAACAATTAACATACTTTGGTATAGCTCTACTTCTATTTCTATAAGAATGCCTTCAGTTAACAATTAACAT
>NW_013801934.1:0-545 GCF_000517525.1 Limulus polyphemus | reverse complement strand
GTTCTTAGTTCATTTGATCTATTATCATTTCGGTAAACACCTTTGAATAGATAAGGCTCTTCAATTGTCTCGCTCAATAGAAAGGTACTCAAAAGAATGACCGCATTTTCTAAAACACGTTTTCGAGATAAAATCTCGTTCACATGACATGAAGTTGGCATTATAAGCATACAAGGTCTCGTACACGCTAGCAAGCATTGCGAGACTACAAAATGGCGGCACCCTGTCGCCGAATGTAAACAAACCGCGCGATTGCATAAACGCTTATCTATGGCATGGAACACCAAAATCCGATAAATAATTTTAAGAAATGTGTTTCTCCGGAAGAAAACCGGAGATTTTCAGGATTTTTTAGAAATATCCGGAAGACTTTCATTATTATTTTCTCTAGCCTAATCTCAAAACGGGATCGGTCAATTCAACCGACCTCGTAACCACCCCCCAAAAAATCGAAATAAACCTAAATTCACCTTCTTTTCTTTCCAGTATGACTTGAAATTGTAACATGAAACTACATTGGTTTTATCCTAAGTAGCTCTAAGTTC
>NW_013801933.1:0-868 GCF_000517525.1 Limulus polyphemus | reverse complement strand
CGTGTCGTCTTGAATAAACGTCTGTCCATATGTCTAGAAACACAGCAAGAAAGTATTTTTTAAGAATAAAAAAAAACTTTTTCACCACTCCGGTGACAATGTCTCAACACAGTCCTGGTGTTGGTACTTAGTTTGTAACTACAAGTTCTTTTTATTTTGTATTATTATTATTATATTTATATTATTATTTTTTATGTATTATATAAGTTTTGGTTTCATGCTCTATCTCAAAATTGTTTATGATGAGAATAACATTATTTTTTTTTTAATGTAAGTCGGAGTTAGAAAATTTCATGGTCTTAGATAAACAAATTTATATGAAAGTTCATAAACTTACCTTATACATACCTTTACTGTTGTTGTAAATTCCAAGTCTTTCATAATTTGTCTACCAAGTTCTTTATTCCACGATTGTCTTAACGTTTCGTACACATTAGTTTGTTCACTAGATATCGTTTCTTCCTGTGTTAGAAATATAAATACAGTTGTTTCTTATGTTTAGAAACAGATAATATAATATACTGGAAAATAAACATATTAGCTTTTCTGATTTTTGTAATTAAGTGACTAAGCCATCATTTTACTAAACGCTGTTTTATTAACAAAACACCACAGTTCACTTATATTAAACTTCTTTAGACGAAAATGTTTAATTTCACCAATGTTTCTATTTAGTAGTATATAGATAAGATATATATCCAGAGGTTCAATATGTGTGTTTGCGACTGAATTATTTGTAAAATTTGATTGAAATTCAACATTGGTCACCACACACCTTATTATCCAGATTATAGAATCCCAGCTCGCTTTAATGAAAACTAACATTATTAAATAAGTCGTACTAATTTAGGTTACATGATTCGAATTT
>NW_013801932.1:0-654 GCF_000517525.1 Limulus polyphemus | reverse complement strand
TAGTTACCGAATTTATAACCACCAAACTCATCTTTAGCGTTATTTGGTATATCAACTCCACTTACACCTATGTGTAACTCTAATTACCGAATTTATAACCACCATACTCATCTTCAGCCTTACTTGGTACAAATACTCCATAAAAACCTAGGTTTAACGATAGTCACCGAATATATATCCACCATACTAATTTTTAGCCTTACTTGGTACAACTACGCCATAAACACCAAGGTGTAACTAAAGTTACCAAATTTAAACCATCATACTCATATTTAGCCATACTTGTTACAACGACTCCATGAATAACTAAATGTAACTCTAGTTACCGAAATTATAACCACCATACTCATCTTTAGCGTTATTTAGTACAACAACTCAATGAACACATAGGTATAACTATAGTTACCGAATTTATAACCTCCACACTCATCTTTAGCGTTATTTGGTACAACAACTCCACGAATACCAAGGTGTAATTGTAGTTACCGAATTTGTAACCACCATAGTCATCTTTAGCGTTATTTGGTACAACAACTCCACGAAGACTTAGGTGTAACTCTAGTTACCGAATTTATAACCACCATACTCATCTTCAGCCTTAATTGGTACAAATACTCCATAAAAACCTAAGTGTAACTATAGTCACCGAATATA
>NW_013801931.1:0-545 GCF_000517525.1 Limulus polyphemus | reverse complement strand
AGCTACATAGATGATAAATATTGTTACTAACTGTGTTAATCTGTTGGGTTGGTACACATACACCAGCTACAGAGATGATAGATATTGTTACCAACTGTGTTAATCTGTTGGGTTGGTACACATACACCAGCTACAGGGATGATAAATATTGTTACCAACCGTGTTAATCTGTTGGGTTGGTACACATACACCAGCTACAGAGATGATAAATCTTGTTACCAGCTGTGTTAATCTGTTGGGTTGGTACACATACACCAGCTACAGAGATGATAAATATTGTTACCAACCGCGTTAATCTGTTGGTTTGGTACACATACACCAGCTACAGATATGATAAATATTGTTACCAACCATGTTAATCTGTTGGGTTGGTACACATACACCAGCTACAGATATGATAAATATTGTTACCAGCCGTGTTAATCTGTTGGGTTGGTACACATACACCAGCTACAGATATGATAAATACTGTTACCAGCCATGTTAATCTGTTGGGTTGGTACACATACACCAGATACAGAGATGATAAATATTGTGACCAAAAG
>NW_013801930.1:0-545 GCF_000517525.1 Limulus polyphemus | reverse complement strand
AGGTATAGATATTAAAGCAGAACAGGAGAAAGACCATGATTTGAAGCCAATAATTGATTTTCTACCAGCAAGTGTTTTGTGCCCCACTTGGGAGAAGGTGTCTAGCTTAAGCCCTGTGACAAAGAACTATTGGGCACAATGGGACCAGTTGAAGCTTGAAGATAGTATTCTTGTCCAGAGATGGGAAATTGCAGATAGGAAATTGATGACCTGGCAAACATTTATACCGAGAAAGTTATAGGAAGTTGAGCTGTGTCAATCCCATGATAGTTTAACAGGAGGAGATCTTGGAGTTAAGAAGACATTGAGTCACATACGGCAGAGATTTTACTGGATAGGAATGAAGCAAGATGTGGAAGAATGGTGCAGGACCTGCAGTACATGTTTTGCTAAAAGGAGACCCAAGCATAAGGGACATGCTCCAATGAAGTTATATCAAGTTGGCGCACCAAAGGAAAGAATAGCTGTTGACATTGCTGGTCCTCTGCCCCAAACTCATGTTGGAAACAGGTACATTTGTGTGGTGATAGATTATTTTACCAAAT
>NW_013801929.1:0-811 GCF_000517525.1 Limulus polyphemus | reverse complement strand
CTCCATGAACACCTGGTGGTTATGAATTCGGTAACTAGAGTTACACCTTAAGGCTAAAGATGAGTATTGGTTAAAAATTCGGGAACTAGAGTTACACCTAAGTGTTCATGGAGTAGTTGTACCAAGCCATACTCATCTTTAGCCTTACTTGGTACAACTACTCCTATTTACATCTAGGTATTTATGGAGTAGTTGTACCAAGTAAGGCTAAAATGAGTATGGTGGTTATAAATTCTGTAACTAGAGTTACACCTAGGTGTTGATTTAGTTACCAAATTTATATCCAACGTACTCATCTTTAGCCTTACTTGTTAACAACTACTCCATGAACACCTAGGTGTAACTATAGTTACCGAATGTGTAACCCCATACTCATCTTTAGCGTTATTTGGTACAACAACTCCACGAACACGTAGGTTTAACTCTAGTTTCCGAATTAATAACCACCACACTCATCTTTAGCGTTATTTGGTACAACAACTCCACGAACACCTAGGTGTAACTCTAGTTACAGAATTTATAACCACCATACTCATCTTTAGCCTTACTTGGTACAACTACTCCATGAACACTTAGGTGTAACTCTAGTTTCCGAATTTATAACCCCCATACTCATCTTTAGCCTTACTTGGTACAACTACTCCATCAACACCTAGGTGTAACTCTAGTTACAGAATTTATAACCACCATACTCATTTTAGCCTTACTTGGTACAACTACTCCATAAATACCTAGTTGTAACTATAGTTACCGAATTTTTATCCAACATACTCATCTTTAGCCTTACTTGGTACAACTACTACATGAACAC
>NW_013801928.1:0-543 GCF_000517525.1 Limulus polyphemus | reverse complement strand
TTTATGTGTTATATTTTGTTCTGGTTTTCTAATGATACTGGGGAAAAAACGGTGGCAGGATAAAAATGTATGTGTTATATTTTGTTCTGGTTTTCTAATGATACTGGGGGAAAAACGGTGGCAGGTTAAAAATGTATGTGTTATATTTTGTTCTGGTTTTCTAATGATACTGAGTAAAATATGGTGGCAGGTTAAAGATTTATGTGTTATATTTTGTTCTGGTTTCTAATGATACTGGGTAAAATGGTGGCAGGTTAAAGATTTATGTGTTATATTTTGGTCTGGTTTTCTAATGATACTGGGTAAAACGGTGGCAGGTTAAAGATATATGTGTTATATTTTTTTCTGGTTTTCTAATGATACTGGGGAAAATATGGTGGCAAGTTAAAGATTTATTGTTATATTTTTTTCTGGTTTTCTAATGATACTGGGTAAAATGGTGGCAGGTTAAATATTTATGTGTTATATTTTGTTCTGGTTTTCTAATGATACTGAGTAAAATATGGTGGCAGGTTAAAGATTTATGTGTTATATTTTGTTCTG
>NW_013801927.1:0-545 GCF_000517525.1 Limulus polyphemus | reverse complement strand
AGCATCTGGAACCCAGAATACATTTGCCGCCAAGCAGGACAACCTGCTGACGAAAGTCATTAAGGCATTTGAAGGATAATAGCATCTGGAACCCAGAATACATATGTCGCCAAGCAGGACAACCTGCTGATGAAAGTCATTAAGGCATTTGAAGGATAATAGCATCTGGAACCTAGGCTGTAATCAAAGAGAGAAATAAGGCACGTAGTCTGTGTTAGTTTGACTGTAATCAAAGAGAGGAATAAGACACGTAGTTCTTTGTTAGTCTGACTGTAATCAAAGAGAGAAATAAGGCACGTAGTCTGTGTTAGTCTGACTGTAATCAAAGAGAGAAATAAGGCACGTAGTCTGTGTTAGTCTGACTGTAATCAAAGAGAGAAATAAGGCACGTAGTCTGTGTTAGTTTGACTATAATCAAAGAGAGGAATAAGACACGTAGTTTTTTGTTAGTCTGACTGTAATCAAAGAGAGAAATACGGCACGTAGTCTGTGTTAGACTGGCTGGATATCAAAGAGAGAAATAAGGACGTAGTCTGTGTTAGTCT
>NW_013801926.1:0-545 GCF_000517525.1 Limulus polyphemus | reverse complement strand
CATATGTAAACTTTTCAATTTACGTTTATTAAATATCTATTGATTCATATGTAAACCTTTCAATTAACGTTTATTAAATATCTATTGATTCATACGTAAACCTCTCAATTAACGTTTATTAAATATCTATTGATTCATATGTAAACCTTTCAATTAACGTTTATTAAATATCTATTGATTCATATGTAAACCTTTCAATTTACGTTTATTAAATATCTATTGATTCATATTTAAACCTTTCAATTAACATTTATTAGATATCTATTGATTCATATGTAAACTTTTCAATTAACGTTTATTAAATATCTATTGATTCATATGTAAACATTTCAATTAACGTTTATTAAATATCTATTGATTTATATGTAAACCTTTCAATTAACGTTTATTAAATATCTATTGATTCATACGTAAACCTCTCAATTAACGTTTATTAAATATCTATTGATTCATATGTAAACCTTTCAATTAACGTTTGTTAAATATCTATTGATTCATATGTAAACTTTTCAATTAACGTTTATTAAATATCTATTGATTCATAT
>NW_013801925.1:0-545 GCF_000517525.1 Limulus polyphemus | reverse complement strand
ATCTGTTGAAGTAGTAATAGTGATGATTGTTATAATGATATAATGTATCTGTTGAAGTAGTATTAGTGATGATTGTTATAATGATGTATTGTATCTGTTGAAGTAGTAATAGGGATGATTGTTATAATGATATAAGGTATCTGTTGAAGTAGTAATAGTGATGATTTTTATAATGATATAATGTATCCGTTAGAGTAGTAATAGTGATGATTGTTATAATGATATAAGGCATCCGTTAGAGTAGTAATAGTGATGATTGTTATAATGATATAATATATCTGTTGAAGTAGTATTAGTGATGATTGTTATAATGATGTATTGTATCTGTTGAAGTAGTAATAGGGATGATTGTTATAATGATATAATGTATCCGTTAGAGTAGTAATAGTGATGATTTTTATAATGATATAATGTATCCGTTAGAGTAGTAATAGTGATGATTGTTATAATGATATAAGGCATCCGTTAGAGTAGTAATAGGGATGATTGTTATAATGATATAATGTATCTGTTGAAGTAGTAATAGTGATGATTGTTATAACGAT
>NW_013801924.1:0-545 GCF_000517525.1 Limulus polyphemus | reverse complement strand
CAACAGTACCAATATTTCGTGTGTTTGATTCAACCTATAACAGTACAAGTATAATATAAACGTAACTTATTCTTTTTTTTCCCATAAATTTTAAACCAATTATTAATACTGCAAAGTATTAAGTAATAACATGCCTTTAGAGGCTGTGACACTTGAAACAATGAGTCTGACACTGAATAAAAAGTCAAGTAAACTTATGAAATGCAAAATTAAGTTACTTTAATACTGTTGCGTCATCGAGATCACGTGACTATTCTCACGCCCTCTACTTTCTAGAACTATCCTGTACTTTGACGAATGCTCTAGCATTTACTAGATATAGGGTAGCTGGTATATAAAAGAGGGTGACAACGTGACGGGAAGGTAATGTATGTGTAGATAGTGAGTAATTGAACTGCAGTCAGAAGTATTATTGACGTTCGATGATATAGCGTTTGTTTTAGCGCGATTGTTGAAAATAAGTGTATCGTAAAGTTGTATTCGGAAAGAATAAACCAGTTTTATTAAGCAAGGACTTGTGTCGCTAAAGTTTCGTCGGAACGAAG
>NW_013801923.1:0-544 GCF_000517525.1 Limulus polyphemus | reverse complement strand
ACTGTTGAAATTATGTGTATCGTAAAGTTGTATTCGGAAAGAATAAATCAGTTTTATTTAAGAAAGGACTTCTGTCGCTAAAGTTTAGTCGGAAAGAATTTACGGAAAAATTAACTAACGACTGGAGGCGTAACAAATTGATGTCAGAGAGTGGGACAGAAAAAAATGGAAACGAGAAGCGGCAAATCAAACTACAGCCTAGCAGACTTAATGGCCGCAATACAAGAACAGCAAAAGAAACAAGAAGAACAAGAAGAGAAATTACAACAGTTGTTAGAGAAAAAAGAAAAGAAACAGGAAGAACGAGAAAAGAAACAAGAAGAACAAGAAAAGAAACAAGAAGAGAGATTACAGCAGATCCAAGAAAACCTGCAACAGTGGCAGCTCGAACAGCAAAATAAACAAGAAGAAAGATTACAGCAATGGCAAGAAAACCTGCAACAGTGGCAGCTCGAACAACAAAATAAACAAGAAGAGAAATTACAGCAGTTGTTAGAGGAGAAAGAAAATAAACAAGAAGAGAAATTGCAGCAGTTGTTAGAGG
>NW_013801922.1:0-970 GCF_000517525.1 Limulus polyphemus | reverse complement strand
CGGCTGTTAATTCTTCCATGAAGGGAAATCATTGGCCCGGCGGATTTCCAAGAAATAGCACCCCAGATCATCACAGAACCCCCGCCATGTTTTACGGTTGGGAGAAGGCAGTCTGGATTAAAGGCTTCTTTCTGTTGTCTCCAAACGTACACTCGGCCGGAGGTCGGAAATAAGGTAAACGATGATTCGTCAGAGAAAATCACATTTTTCCACTGCTCGACGGACCAATTCTGGTGGTTTCTACACCACTCTAAGCGCTTCGAAACATTTGTCTTTGAGAGCAGAGGTTTTCTAATTGCAGCTCTTCCGTAGAATCCAGATTTGTGCAGCTCCCGACGAACAGTTTTTGTGAAAACTGGGTTCTGTAGATGTTCATTGAGGTCTGCAGTGATTTTAAGAGCCGTGGTCTTGCGATCCTCTCTAATTTGATTTTAAGAGCCGTGGTCTTGCGATCCTCTCTAACAATTCGACTTAAAGTCTGACGGTCTCTCTCAGACAACTTCGACTTTCGGCCAGACCTGTGCTTTGCTGAGGACGTTTTTCCTTCTCTTTCAAAGGCACTCATTACTTTTGAGACAGTACCTCTTGAAACGTCAAACATTCGGGCAGTTTCTGTTACACTAGCACCTGCCATATGAGCACCAACAATTTGGCCTCTTTGAAAGTCAGAGAGGTCTGCCATTTTTATAAGGTTATAACCAAATTTTTTAAGATATCCGTATAAAACAGTTAATTTAAATAAAATATCAAATAGCAACAACAATAAACAATAAAACATTAAAATATGTCAAGTTTTGATTGTTTATAACATGTTCAAAGATTATGATTCCAAAATGTTAGGTGTTTCCATTATTTTGTCCAACCCCTGTATAATGAAAGACCTACCACCCACTATCCATCTGTATTAAAAGACTTACCAGCCACTATCCATATATAATGAAAGACCTACCAGCCAATATCCATATATAAT
>NW_013801921.1:0-545 GCF_000517525.1 Limulus polyphemus | reverse complement strand
ACCACTTTCTGTTTTCGACCTAGAACTCACATATTTGTAGTTAAAACTACTATAACTAATATAACTTACCGAGATTAATACATAGTCTAACTTTATTAGCATGTAATCGCTTAGATACGTAAAGAAATAACAGTATTGCCTATCTTACAGTTTAGGTTGTGTTCTTCAAATTTATCTGAAAATCAAATCCCATTGACAACCTGACAGCTTGATAGGATTTGATATTTAGGCATAACACAAACATATATGGATTACAAAATACTGAACTGCCAAGACTAAAGTAACTTTCATACAAGTCTAGTATATCTCAGTTAGTGTAAATTCTTGTATAGTGTCTATTCAATTAGACCCATGAACTGAATGCTTGTCACTTCTATTAACAAAACTTCAAAACTTCGATAGTGATTATGATTTTGGATCAGTTATTTAGCTTTATAGCCAAACATTCATAGTAAACTTGTATGATGACTTATCAGAGACGAAAAGCAGGCCTTTGTTTTCTTGTGAATCACCCATCCCGGAATATAGCCTGGAATAATTGATAC
>NW_013801920.1:0-543 GCF_000517525.1 Limulus polyphemus | reverse complement strand
CCACTCACTACTAATGAATATACTATCCCGGATTCTTCGACTTTGAACGTGAACTAAGTCAACTACCCCCCCCCCCCTCAAATAATCTCTTCATGGCGAGCTTTGATGTTACCTCCATCTTCACAATTATTCCCTTAAATGAAACTATTAACATATGCATATCTGAGCTTTCGCGTAATAACATTCCTCTAAGTGGCTTTTCTGAAAATCAAATTAAGACCATGCTGGATCTTACCACTAAGAATTCACATTTCCTGTTCAACAACAGCTTGTATGAACAAATAGATGGCGTTGCGATGGGCTCCCCACTAGGTCCAACTTTAGCTAATGCATTTCTCTCTCATTACGAACAGAAATGGCTTGACACATGTCCAGTTAACTTTAGGCCTGTTCTGTACAGAAGGTGTGTGGATGACACTTTTATTCTTTTTAATAACAGTGATCAATGCTCAACATTTTTAGAATACCTTAACTCACAACATCCTGCCATTAAATTTACATGTGACGTTGAAAATAATAATAATTTACCTTTTTTAGACATGC
>NW_013801919.1:0-545 GCF_000517525.1 Limulus polyphemus | reverse complement strand
GGAAATGGAGGAGTGTTGTCTCAGAAAGTAAGCGAAAACGAACATGTGGTGGCCTACTTCAGTGGGGTCCTGAGCCGACCAGAGAAGAACTACTGTGTAACACGGAGGGAACTCCTTGCTATAGTAAAGAGTCTGACATATTTCCATCCATACCTCTATGAGACTAGGTTGGTAGTCCTGATGGTAATCAGGACAGACCATGTTGCATTACGCTGGTTAAGATCATTAAAGAACCCAGAGGGACAACTGGCATGTTGGTTCGGAAAGATAGACCAGTATAATTATGATATTGAATACAGAGAAGGAAAATCTCATAAAAATGCCAACGTACTGAGCCGAAGACCCTGCAAAAATGACTACAGACATTGCTGCAAAAGAGAGGTTGAACTAACTAGGTGCCATCAAGCCGAAATCAACGTGACTGAAGGAGTTGATGATGGTGAAATGGAACGAGGTATAAATATTAAAGCAGAGCAAGAGAAAGACCAAGATTTGAAGCCAATAATTGATTTTCTAAAAGCAAGTGTTTTGCGTCCTGTTTGGGA
>NW_013801918.1:0-546 GCF_000517525.1 Limulus polyphemus | reverse complement strand
GAGCAGCTCGTGGGTAATATAATTCGATAGCGTAACGTGAACTGCACGTTCTCCCAAGTGATTTACAATTTATAATGTCGTGGATAGTAGTTAGACTTGGTTCAAAGGGCAATAAAACAATAAAATTTAATTAAAAATAGATGTATGATGTTACAAACTTAGAGCTACTTAGGATAAACAAATGTAGTTTTATTTTACAATTTGACGTCATTCTAGAAAGAAAAAAAGGGCAATTTAAATTTATTTAGATTTCTTTTCTGGTGGTTATGAGGTCGGGTGAATATACCGATCCCGTTTTGAGATAGGGTACAGAAAATAACAGATAAACTATAAAGTTTTACTGAAAAAAAAAACGTTTGAAACGCATTTAGGAGCTTTTAGGGATTACACAAAGGAAATCTGAGATAACGAAAAGTATTTTTCATATTAACATGAAAATTACTTGAATGAAGTTAAATATCATTCCATTTTGTTAACCATCTGTATGAAAGAAATGGGCAGTTACCTGGTATTTCACAATATCTGTGATAATCACACACATGTAAA
>NW_013801917.1:0-545 GCF_000517525.1 Limulus polyphemus | reverse complement strand
TAATTGTTGAAATGAAAACCTGTGTGTGCGTATGAATGTTTAATTATCATTTAAGTACAGTTTTAGAAGAAGTGTTAGAGGTTATGTAGAGGTACTTCCTCATTTATTCTCTCTCCTTCGTCTACTAACAATACTTAGTATAAGAATGCTATTTTGTAATTGTTGAAATTCAAATTCGAAAGTGGAAACAGGGTTTAGTACATTTTTGTAAGATCATATTAATTGAAAATACGTTATTGAATTCTACTTAAAAGGTTTTACAAACGTACTGTTTTTAATCAGTTGGGATTCTGCCACCAGTCTAATATGATTACAATCGTAAGAAAGGCATAACGCAAAAAAATCAGTTGTTACAATAAAAGGCTAAAAATAGTATCAATAAATAAAATGAATGGAAAACAGAATGTTTCGACATTTTGGTAATGACATCTTCAGGTAACTTGGAAATTAATACAAAACAGATTAATATTAAAAGAAGAATTTATATATTTTCTGCCCCCCCCCCTACGTGGCACAGCGGTATGTCTGAGGATTTACAACGCTAG
>NW_013801916.1:0-545 GCF_000517525.1 Limulus polyphemus | reverse complement strand
GTCACAGGGCTTAAGCTAGACACCTCACAAACATTGTGCAAAACACTTGCTTGTAGAAAATCAATTATTGGCTTCAAATCTAGGTCTTTCACCTGCTCTGCTTTAATATCTATACCTGGTTCCACTTCACCATCATCAACTCCTTCAGTCACTTTGAGTTCAGCTTGATGACACCTGGTTAGTTCAACCTTTCTTTCGCAGCAATGTTTGCAGCCATTTTTGCAGTGTCTTCGGCTCAGTCCGTCGGCATTTCCAGGAGATTTTCCTTCTCTGTATTCAGTATCATAATTATACTGGTCTATCTTTCTGAACCCTATGTGCCAGTTGTCCCTCTGGGTTCTTTAATGACCTTAACCAGCGTAATGCAGCATGGTCTGTCCTTATGGTAAACCTGACGCCATAGAGATAAGGATGGAAATATGTCAGACTCTTTACTATAGCAAGGAGTTCCCTCCATGTTACACCGTAGTTCCTCTCTGGTCTACTCAGGACCCTACTGAAGTGGGCCACCACATGTTCGTTTTCACCCACTTTCTGAGACAACA
>NW_013801915.1:0-1274 GCF_000517525.1 Limulus polyphemus | reverse complement strand
ACGAAATGTCACAATATTATTCATATACCTAAGGCCTAGAGAAAAAAAAAATGCTTTGTTTACGGTTACCCGACCAACCCTACTTATAAATGACCGATTCTAAAGATTTTCAACGCTCTCCCCCAAATCATCTCCCGACCCACCCTAATGAAAAACGCCCTTTGTTTATTTTTTATATTTTCATTGAATTATTGCACCAATCTGCTATAATATTGTGCAAGGTGAAGGTCATTAAAATCAGAGACGTGGTTTCCCATTTTCAACATTCTCTACACTACGCTACCAAGCTTCGATCCTCCCCATAGCATTGCTGAAAAAAATAGGGTAGATAGGTAGGCATTTCTTTTTTTTAATCTTTTACATCCACGAAAATTGGTAAATAGGGTAGATAGTCAAATTATTTGGATGATTGGATTTTGTCACTGTATCCTTTACTCTACTGGTACTTTCAAGTTCTTGTAAAGTGGGCTTTTGATTTAGATCTATAGTGAAATTCAATTGATTTGACACCTAAGATGACTACTAATTGGTTTATCCCAATGTCCGTTGAAACTTCACCCAGATCAACATATACTGATGTCTGCTCATAATAATTGGAATCTAGTTTAGGATGGTATGACTCGCATACGTATTTGACTGTTCCAGTAAACTGTGACACTATCTTTTTTTAGGGAAATGTGGGCATTTGTTAAAGACGACAGCCAATATTCTAGCCACTGTGATGAAATGTTTGACATTGCCCGAATGAAAGCTCGGCTATAGTTGGCTGAGAACATTGACACACCACACCAACTAACGCGAAGGTGAATAGGAGGTTTGTGGGACACCGATCTGCCCACCAAGAGGTGGAATAGAGGACACGGAGGATGTTCAATGCCCTTGAACACTTGAAACGTAGCTGCTTTATATGAGGGAGGAAAGTAAGCTTATGGTCAAAGATAATCCCCAAGATCTTTGTCCCAGGATCCACACGAAGAACAACATCACCGAGATAGAGCTTGGGATCGGGGTGTAGGCGCCAATGGTAGCAAAAATGTATGCAAACAGTCTCGAGGGCAGTCTGAAGCTGCCACTCAATAAACCTCATGATCAACGACTGACACAAGATGTGTCAATAGAGCCCGTTTGCAACAGTATGAGGAAGTTGTGTAGTGCTAGCATTAATCTTGATACTGAAAAGTGTGACACTCAAGACACAGCTCTGAGGGACTCCAACCCTGTGTAAGAGAATGGGAAAGAATGTCAAATAACACAGAGACAATATGTTCTCTCTC
>NW_013801914.1:0-545 GCF_000517525.1 Limulus polyphemus | reverse complement strand
AATTAAAAAACATGAAATAATACACAGTGGGGAGAAACCTTACAGTTGTACAGTGTGTGAAAAACAGTTTGGAAAAAACAGTGAATTAAAAATACATGAAAGAAAACACACTGGGGAGAAACCTTATAGTTGTACAGTGTGTGAATAACAGTTTGCAACAAAGTATAGCTTAAAAATACACAATAAAATACACACTGGAGTGAAACCTTACAGTTGTATAGTGTGTGAAAAACGGTTTTGTGAAAATTATCATTTAAAAGAACATGGAAGATTACATAGTGGGGAGAAACCTTACAGTTGTACAGTGTGTGGAAAACAGTTTAGACTGAAGAAGCAATTAAAAGTACATGAAATAATACACACTGGGGAAAACCTTACAGTTGTACAATGTGTGTGAAAAACGGTTTAGAGAAAAGGATCTTTTAAAAGTAGATGAAAGAATACACAGTGGGGAGAAACATTACAGTTGTACAATGTGTGGAAAACAGTTTAGACTGAAGAGTCAATTAAAAATACATGATAGAATACACACTGGGGGTGAAACC
>NW_013801913.1:0-543 GCF_000517525.1 Limulus polyphemus | reverse complement strand
AGATGTACAGAATTTACAAACACTACAACACAAATTAAAATTCAACAAAGTCTCTTAATTTTACGGGACATATCTTCTTCCGTACTGGTCTCCATCTCGTTGGCTTCTGCTTTACGTGGGGTTCATCTGCTCCATCGGGAATTGTCCTATTATCGGTAACAGTCACATCAGTGGTAGTAACTTCATCAAGGGCTTCACTGTTCCCCTTTTCAAAACCGGACAGTGGCTTTTTTAGGTGACACGTCTTCCACAGCATCGTTTGTTTCATTGTTCACTTTGTTCCAACTGAAATATCCTGGATCATGGTAAGGCCAAAGCCTGTTTGATGCACCACCTTTGGCTTGCTTCGCTGACCGCATTTTATTCGGAAAGTCACGTCTAAGAGACGACCCACTATATCATATGGGCCTTCCCATGGAGAAGACAACTTAGGAGACTTCCCTTTTGTCTTCCTGGGATTATACAACCACACCTTGTCTCCTGGTACAAAGCTGACTTCAGTAGATCTCTTATCATAACATAACTTAATCGAATCAGCAGACG
>NW_013801912.1:0-545 GCF_000517525.1 Limulus polyphemus | reverse complement strand
TCATCAAGCTGAAGTCAAAGTGATTGAAGGAGTTGATGATGGTGAAGTGGAACCAAATATAGATATTAAAGCAGAACAGGAGAAAGAACAAGATTTGAAGCCAATAATTGATTTTCTAAAAGCAAGTGTTTTGCACCCTTCTTGGAAGAAGGTGTCTAGCTTATGCCCTGTGACAAAAAACTATTGGGCACAATGGGACCAGTTGAAGCTTGAATATGGTATTCTTGTCCGGAGATGGCAAACTACATATGGGAAAGTGACGACCTGGGAAACAGTTATACCGAGAAAGTTATGGGAAGTTGTGCTGTGTCAATCCCATGATAGTTTAACAGGAGGACATCTCGGAGTTAAGAAGACATTGAGTCATCTATGGCAGAGATATTACTGGATAGGTATGAGGCAAGATGTGGAAGAATGGTGCAGGACATGTTGTGCTAAAAGGGGACCCAAGCATAAGGGATGTGCTCCAATGAAATTATACCAAGTTGGTGCACCAATGGAAAGAGTAGCCATTAACATTGCTGGTCCATTGCCCCAAACTCGTG
>NW_013801911.1:0-543 GCF_000517525.1 Limulus polyphemus | reverse complement strand
TCTACTTCTAATGGATTCATGGGTTACATTTGGACAAGTTAATATAGCTACAGTAAATGTCTACTTCTAATGGATTCATAGGTTCCATTTTGACAAGTTAATATAGCTACAGTAAATGTCTACTTCTGATGGATTCTTTGGTTACATTTTGACCAGTTAATATAGCTACAGTAAATGTCTACTTCTAATGGATTCATGGGTTCCATTTGGACAAGTTAATATAGCTACAGTAAATGTCTACTTCTAATGGATTCTTGGGTTATATTTGGACAAGTTAATATAGCTACAGTAAATGTCTACTTCTAATGGATTCATGGGTTACATTTTGACAAGTTAATATAGCTACAGTAAATGTCTACTTCTAATGGATTCATGGGTTCCATTTGGACAAGTTAATATAGCTACAGTAAATGTCTACTTCTGATGGATTATTGGGTTACATTTTGACAAGTTAATATAGCTACAGTAAATGTGTACTTCTAATGGATTCTTGGGTTACATTTTGACCAGTTAATATAGCTACAGTAAATGTCTACTTCTGAT
>NW_013801910.1:0-545 GCF_000517525.1 Limulus polyphemus | reverse complement strand
ATAGTCGAGAAATAAGATAGTCCCTGGTCAGCTCCTGTCGTGTTAGTCCAGAAGAAGGATGGGACCCAACGTTGCTGTGTGGACTTCAGGGCTCTTAACAGTGTAACCGAAAAGGAATCATACCCACTGCCACGAATTGATGATACTCTTGATGCCCTAAGTGGATCCAGGTGGTTTTCAACTCTGGACTTAAAGTCAGGTTTCCATCAACTGAAAATGGCTGAAGTAGGTAAACCTAAGACTGCATTTAGTTCTGGCCAAGGTCTCTGGCAATACTGTGTGATGCCATTCGGGATTAGCAATGCTCCAGCAACATTTGAGAGGCTGATGGAAAGAGAACTGGAAGACCTACAATGGAGGATAGTCCTAGTGTACCTGGATGATGTCATTGTATTTGCAACAACGTATGATGAGGAAATGTCCCTGCTAGAGGAAGTATTCAAGCATTTGAAAGCAGCAAACCTCAAACTCCATTCCAAGAAATGCCACTTGTTCCAGAAAGAGATGCTTTACTTGGGTCACATTATAAGTGAGCATGGGGTGCG
>NW_013801909.1:0-546 GCF_000517525.1 Limulus polyphemus | reverse complement strand
TTAAAATTAAAAAGCATTTCAGTGAGATTATTTGTTTATTATACTTAGTTATGAAATATTACCAACCATCACATGTTTAAATTTTTGATAAGAATAAAAATAAGATCTGGGAAATTTCTTACCTGAGTAAAACATGAAAATCGTAGCCATAAAATTCTATATTAAATATTCTTCAAGAACCAGCCTAACGATAAAAGTGATAGCACATATTACTGCAATATATATATATCGAAATTAATATGAAGTCCAGCTCACGTAATTATAACAATTAGTTTACTTCTTCTTTGCTGTTTGCTGCAAGGTACATCCTCTTTGCACAGGTGTAGGCCTAAGTTCACAAAAAATCGATAAATAGAAATTCCGTTGAACGTGAAAACGATGAGTTCGCCTTTCGTGTCAACAGTTTTATACCTATTTCAAGCAAATTTGACATACAACCTTGGGGTTCTACGAAGAGCGAGACTCGGATCTGCCCCCTCCCCCATGTTAGTTATCGGAGTCATTTATGTCTTCTCCGAGAGTTGAATAAGCACATCATTTGGTATA
>NW_013801908.1:0-545 GCF_000517525.1 Limulus polyphemus | reverse complement strand
CTACAGCAGTTGTTGGAGAAAAAAGACAAGAAACAAGAAGAGAGATTACAGCACTGGTTGGAGGAGAAAGAAAATAAACAAGAAGAGAGACTACAGCAGTGGTTGAAGGAGAAAAAAATAAACAAGAAGAAAGACTACAACAGTGGCAAGAAGAAGAAAGAGAGAGACTACAACATTAGCATGAAGTACAAATGGAAAAGATTAGTAAATTTCAATGTGAATTAAATACATTAAAGGATGATTTACTGTCTTTTACACAGGGAGGATATATTAGCCATGGACCTAATCAGCCCCAGACAACAGGAAGCCCTTTCGAGACCCTGCAGCTAAACCCTAATGCAGACATTTTCAGTTCAGCCAGAAGTCACATTCCAGACATGAGTGTCAGCAATAGGGTTGATCTAGTACGAAGGAAACCACAGGAATTTGATTAGAATGTACCATGGGAAGTATTTAGAGCACAATTTGAGCTCATGGCAGAAATGAATGGATGGACAGAATAGCAGAAAGCAGTGTACTTTGCAACGTGCTTGAAGGGGACAACC
>NW_013801907.1:0-545 GCF_000517525.1 Limulus polyphemus | reverse complement strand
AACGACTGTACCAACCTTGGTAACCTCTGTGCTGGACTTTAATGTACGATTCGAATTCAAGAGCTCTGGCCATTGCATCCTGCATAGTAGAGGGATGTGCTTGCTTCACTTGTATCTTCAGTTGTGGACTGTCCAAGGCATCTACAAACTGATCTCTTAGCAACAACTTGAGGAGGTCGGGTGGTGCAGTTGGGTAGGCCTTGTGTGCCATACTTTCCAAGTCCTGTGCCAGCTCTTGCAGGCTCTCCCCTTTAGCACGGACTCTCGTCCTAAACCTAGCCCTGTAGACTTCTGACTGATTTTGGGTTCTGTACCTGAGTTCTAGAGCCGCTACCAGTGCTTTATAGTTGTGCCTGTCATCTGCTGACAACTGTCCAAGTATTTCCATTGGTTGTCCCTTCAAGCTCGTTGCCAGATATACTGCTTTCTGCTCCTCTGTGCATCCATTCATTTCTGCCAGTAGCTCAAATTGTGCTCTATATGCTTCCCCCGGGGCCTTTCCAACGAATTCATGTGGCTTCCTTCGTACTGGTTCACCCCTGTTG
>NW_013801906.1:0-546 GCF_000517525.1 Limulus polyphemus | reverse complement strand
ACATCTGCTAAGCTGTAGTTTGATTTTCAGCCTCTCGTTTCCATTTTTCTTCTTTTTTTTTTCTATCCCACTTCTGACACCAATTTGTTACGTCTCCGTTTGTTAATTAATTTTCCGTAACTTCGTTCCGACGAAACTTAAGCGACACAAGTCTTTAATTAATAAAACTGGTTTATTCTTTCCGAATATAACTCTGCGATACACTTAATCTCAACAATCGCGCTAAACAAACGCTGTAACGTCTCTCGTGCTCTCTGACTGCAGTTCAATTACTCACTATCTACTCACACATTACATTCCCCTCTTTTATATACCAGCCTACCCTATCTATCTAACAAATACTAGACCATTCGCCAAGATACGGGATAGTTCTAGAAACAAGATAGCGTGAGAATTGTCACGGATCTCGATGACGCAACAGTATTATGTAACTCTTGCATGTATAAGAGAGAAGACTGTACACTATATTGTTATCAACATCTAAGGTATTATGTAACTCGTGCATATATAACAGAGAAGGCTGTATACTATATTGTTATTAACATG
>NW_013801905.1:0-569 GCF_000517525.1 Limulus polyphemus | reverse complement strand
TTTGGTACAACAACACCACGAATAACCTAGGTGTAACTCTAGTTACACAATTTATAACAACCATACTCATCTTTAGCCTTACTTGGCACAAATACTCCATGAACACCAAGGTGTAACTCTAGTTACAGAATTTATAACTACCATACTAATCTTTAGCCTTACTTGGTACATCTGCTCTATGAACACTTAGGTTTAACTCTGAATACCGAATTTATAACCCCCACACTCACCTTTAGCGTTATTTGGTAAAACAACTCCACGAACACCTAGGTGTAACTCTAGTTACCGAATATATAACCACCATACTCTATTTAGCGTTATTTGGTACAACTACTCCATGAACACCTAGGTGTAACTCTAGTTACGGAACTTATAAACACCATACTCATCTTTAGCCTTACTTGGTACAAATACTCTAGGAACATTTAGGTTTAACTCTAGTTACCGAATTTATAACACCATACTCATCTTTAGAGTTATTTGGTACAGCAACTCAACGAACACCTAGATGTAACTCTAGTTACCGAATTTGTAACCACCATACACATCTTTAGCATTATTTGGTGCAA
>NW_013801904.1:0-545 GCF_000517525.1 Limulus polyphemus | reverse complement strand
TCTTTCCATTGATGCGCCAACTCGATATAACTTCATTGAAGCACGTACCTTATGCTTGGGTCCCGTTTTAGCACACCATGTACTGCATGTCCTGCACCATTCTGCCACATCTTGCCTCATACCCATCCAGTAAAATATCTGTCGTAAGTGACTCAATGTTTTCTTAACTCCGAGATGTCCTCCTGTTAAACTATCATGGGATTGACGCAGCACAACTTCCCGTAACTTTCTCGGTATAACTGCTTGCCAGGTCGTCACTTTCCCATCTGCAGTTTCCCATCTCCAGAGAAGAATACCATCTTCAAGCTTCAACTGGTCCCATTGTGCCCAATAGTTCTTTGTCACAGGGCTTAAGCTAGACACATTCTCTCAAGCAGGGCGCAAAACACTTGCTTTTAGAAAATCAAATATTGGCTTCAAATCTCGATCTTTCTCCTGCTCTGCTTTAATATCTATACCTGGTTCCACTTCACCATCATCAACTTCTTCAGTCACTTTGACTTCATCTTGATGGTACCTGGTTAGTTGAACCTCTCTTTTGCAGT
>NW_013801903.1:0-542 GCF_000517525.1 Limulus polyphemus | reverse complement strand
AAATTGGGAAGAAGAAAATACTCTTACTTAGATCAAGTTATTATTTCGTTTACCACAGTGAACATTTATTATTATGATGTATGTTTCTCGTAGGTTCTAGAATGATCAATAAGACTTTCACGTCGCGATTGGTCTAGAGAAATCTATAGCTAATGGTTGTCAACATTATAAGCATAACAAAATGTGACCTGATTTCAATGAAAATGATTCACTTATGTAAAAGTATACGTGACGTTTTGTGAAAAACCTGTACGTGATGAAGAAAAATGGATATCATTTTCGGATTCACCGTACAGGAGTTACTGCAGAACGTGTACAAATTTTAAGACAATAAAACCATCGCAGGCCTGTGTTATTAGTATCAGCGATAACGGGCATTTGTACTCTTCACGGGAGAGCCAAGGTTTCATGTCTCTACCAATGATCGACGTCTAGAGAGACAGAGTTAACCGATATGGTCAGTGCAACATTGTGAATGTCACAGTTTGAATTGTGGCACGGGAGACATAATTATTGATACATCTACATCACGATTCTTGGGG
>NW_013801902.1:0-545 GCF_000517525.1 Limulus polyphemus | reverse complement strand
TTAACGACTGCAGAAGTGGCCAAAGTTGGTGGGATGAGCCCGAAGTCTGTTCAACGGATTCTTCACAGATTGGGTTATCGTTGCAGAGCAGCTAGACGGAAGCCCTTATTAAGACCTGCCAACATAGTCAGACGAAAGAAGTGAGCAAGTAATATGATGACCAAGCCTCTGGACTTTTGGAAGACCGCATTGTTCTCAGACGAATCAAGATTCGCTCTATTTTCGGACAGTGGAAGGATATTGGTCTGGAGAATGCCTCACCAAGAGTTTTGGCTCAACAGATTGCAGTCAACTGTGAAGTATGGTGGTTTCAGCGTGATGGTTTTGGGAGCTGTTTGGGTTGGTGGGAGATCGAGCTTAGTGGAATGCGTTGGCAACATAAATTTTGCGAAATACGTCGAAATATTGGAGGAAAGACTCTTGCCACTTTATTCCTCGGGTTTCGTGGACAAGAACACAACGTTGTTCCAGGAAGATGAAGCACCGTGTCACACTGCTAGAAACACCCAAAAGTGGCAGGAAGAAAATAGTATCCAGAAGTTGTT
>NW_013801901.1:0-545 GCF_000517525.1 Limulus polyphemus | reverse complement strand
TAGAGTTGCGCCTAGGTATTCGTGGAGTTGTTGTACCGAATAACGCTAAAGATGAGTATGGTGGTTATAAATTCGGTAACTAGAGTTAGACATAGGTGTTCGTGGAGTAGTTGTACCAAATAACGCTAAAGATGAGTATGGGGTTACACATTCAGTAACTAGAGTTACACGTAGGTGTTCATGGAGTAGTTGTACCAAGTAAAGCTAAAGATGAGTAAGGTGGTTATAAATTCAATAACTAGAGTTAAACCTAGGTGTTCGTGGAGTTGTTGTACCAAATAACGCTAACGATGAGTATGGGGTTTCACATTCAGTAACTACAGTTACACCTAGGTGTTCAAAGAGTAGTTGTACCAGGTAAGGATAAAGATGAGTATGGTGGTTATAAATTCGGGAACTAGAGTTACACCTAAGTGTTCATAGAGTAGTTGTGCCCAGTAAGGCTAAAGATGAGTAGGTTGGTTATAAATTCAGTAATTAGAGTTACACCTAGGTGTTCATGGAGCAGTTGTACCAAGTAATGCTAAAGATGAGTATGGTGGTTA
>NW_013801900.1:0-545 GCF_000517525.1 Limulus polyphemus | reverse complement strand
TCTGTCGTCTGCTGACAACTGTCCAAGTATTTCCAGTGGTTGTCCCTTCAAGCTCGTTGCCAGATATACTGCTTTCTGCTCCTCTGTCCATCCGTTCATCTTTGCCAGTAGCTCAAACTGTGCTCTATATGCTTCCCACGGTGCTTTCCCATCGTATTCCTGTGGCTTCTTTCGTACTGGATCACTCCTATTACTGACATGTGATGTGACTTCTAACGAGACTGAATATGTCTGCATTAGGGTTTAGCTGCAGGGTCTGGAACAGGCTTGCCGTTGTCTGGGGCTGATTAAGTCGATAGTTAATGTATCCTCCTTGTGTAAAAGACAATAAATCATCCTTTAATGTATCTAATTTGCTTTTAAATTTACTAATGTTTTCCATTTGTACTTCTTGCCACTGTTGGAGAGTTTCTTCCTGTTTATTTTCTTTCTCTTCCATCCACTGCTGTAGTCTCTCTTTTTGTTCATTTTCTTTCTCCCCCAACCACTGCTGTAATCTCTCTTCTTGTTTCTTTTCTCGTTCTTCTTGTTTCTTTTCTTTTTCG
>NW_013801899.1:0-545 GCF_000517525.1 Limulus polyphemus | reverse complement strand
CCATCAGCATTACCATGGGATGTTCCTTCTCTATATTCAATACTATAATTATACTGGTCTCATCTTTCCAATCCAACGTGCTAGTTGTCCCTCTGGGTTCTTTAATGATCTTAACCAGCATAACGCAGCACGGTCTGTCCTGATGGTAAACCTTGCACCATAGAGGTAAGGATGGGAATATGTCAGACTCTTTACTATAGCAAGGAGTTCCCTCCGTGTTACACAGTAGTTCCTCTCTGGTCTACTCAACACCTTATTGAAGTAGGCCACCACATGTGCGTTTTCGCCCACTTTCTGAGACAACACTCCTCCAATTCCGACATTACTAGCATCACAATCTAGTATGTACGGCAGTGAGGGATCTGGAAGCTTTTAAAGTGGAGCAGAGGCCAATTTTTCCTTCAATGTCTTGAAAGAATGCTGGCAAGAAACTGTCCATTCAAACTTTTGGCCTTTTTTTAGTCAAATCATGTAGTGGAGCAGCTATAGTTGCACAGTCCTTCACAAATTTGCGGAAGTAAGTACAGAGTCCCAAGAAACTTCTT
>NW_013801898.1:0-545 GCF_000517525.1 Limulus polyphemus | reverse complement strand
GCCACTGTTGTTGACTTTCCTGTAGTTGCTGCTGACTTTCCTGCAACTGTTGGAGACTTTCTTCCTGTTTATTTTCTTTCTCCTCTAACAACTGCTGTAATCTTTCTTCTTGTTTCTTTTCTTTTTCCTCTAACAACTGCTGTAATTTCTCTTCTTGTTTATTTTCTTTCTCTTCCAACAACTGCTGTAATCTCTCTTCTTGTTTCTTTTCTCGTTCTTCTTGTTTCTTTTCTTTTTCCTCTAACAACTGCTGTAATCTCTCTTCTTGTTTATTCTGTTGTTCGAGCTGCCACTGTTGCAAGTTTTCTTGCAACTGCTGTTGTCTCTCTTCTTGTTTCTTTTCTCGTTCATTTTCTCGTTCTTCTTGTTTCTTTTCTCGTTCTTCTTGTTTCTTTTCTCGTTCTTCTTGTTTCTTTTGCTGCTCTTGTATTGCTGCCATCAAGTCTGCCAAGCTGTAGGTTGATTTTCCGCCTCTCGTTTCCATTTTTTTTTCGTTCCACTTCTGACACCAATTTGTTACGTCTCCGTTTGTTAATTGTATTTTT
>NW_013801897.1:0-544 GCF_000517525.1 Limulus polyphemus | reverse complement strand
ATACATTATGAAATTATCATAATGGAAATAGCAATTAAGTGCTTGTGGTGTAGTGGCTATCACATCCGCCTAACACGCGGAAGGTCCCAGGTTCAAGCCCTGGCAGGCACAAAGGAATTATTTTCTTAGGGGTTAGCGCATTCAGCTGTCTTAGACGAGCTTTATTTCTCTCTTATTTCTTGTTCAGTTAATGGCTTTCGCGTGTAGTTTTTATTTCAATATATAAAATTGATGAATGTATAAGCATAGTGTCTTTATGTATGTGTCAAAATTAGTCAAAAACTCAGAGGAAATTAAAACCATGAAGAACACAAAAGAATAATAATCTTGTTGTTTACGAGACTCAAATTAGGTTTGCTTGGAGTTGTAAATTGCGAGTCGAACGTATAGAATTACGTGAAAGAAACGAAACTTCAATCAGGGGTATTAAATAATGTTGACATCTTTCATGACATAAAATGAAATTCTGTGCCTGCCAGGATTTGAACCTGGGAACTTCCGGGTGTTAGGCGGATGATTTTTTTCTTCTCCTCCTTATTAACTC
>NW_013801896.1:0-950 GCF_000517525.1 Limulus polyphemus | reverse complement strand
GTACAACAACTCCACGAACACCTAGGTGTAACTCTAGTAATCGAATGTGTAACCAACAGATTCATCTTTAGCGTTATTTGGTCCAACAACTCCACGGTTGGTTACAAATTCGATTACTAGAACTAGAGATACACCTAGGTGTGTATGGAGTAGTTGTACCAAGTAAGGCTAAAGATGAGTATGGTGGTTATAAATACTGTAACAAGAGTTACACCTAGGTGTTCATGGAGTAGTTGTACCAAGTAAGGCTAAAGATGAGTATGGTGGTTATAAGTTGTGTATCTAGAGTTACACCTAGGTGTTCGTGGAGTTGTTGTACCAAATAGCGCTAAAGATGAGTATACCGAATTTATAATCCCATACTCATCTTTAGGTGTTCGTGAAGTTGCTGTACCAAATAACGCTAAGATGTAACTCTAGTTACCGAATTTGTAACCACCATACACATCTTTAGCGTTATTTGATGCAACAACTCTTCGAATACTTAGTTGTAACTCTATTTACCGAATTTATAACCACCATACTCATCTTTAGCTTTACTTGGCAAAACTACTCCATGAACACCTAGGTGTAACTATAGTTACCGAATTTATAACCACCATACTCATCTTTATTGTTATTTGGTACACTAATTCCACCAACATCTAAGTGTAACTCTAGTTACCGAATTTATCACCACCATACTCATCGTTAGCGTTATTTGGTACAACAACTCCACGAACACCTAGGTGTAACTTTAGTTTCCGAATTTATAACCACCATACTCATCTTTAGCCGTACTTGGCACAACTACTCCATAAACACCTAGGTATAACTCTAGTTACCGAATTTATAATCACCATACTCATCTTTAGCCTTACTTGGTACAACTACTCCATGAACACTTAGGTTTAACTCTGGTTACAGAATTTATAACAACCATACTCATCTTTAGCTTTATTTGGTACAAC
>NW_013801895.1:0-569 GCF_000517525.1 Limulus polyphemus | reverse complement strand
TTACTTTGTATTCGCTTTTGTTTCACTGATTAGGTATGTGAGTTGAACTTCTTCGGATAATCCTTTTCTATGTATTACATAGATTTTTTAACAAAATAGTGGTTTTCTAATTTTTTTTTCGCAAACTAAATTCATATCTCTGAGTATTTTTACAGAGATTCATTTTCGCTTTACGTGCAAAGCAAACAATGTGTATGTTGTTCCCGCGACAGGTATCGAAACTCGAAATTTATCATTATCCTTCTAGTTTAGACACCAAATAATGTTTTAATAATCATTAATAACAACACAAATCAGTTGGTTCACTTTACACATTCTTACCTTGTAAGATATTTTGTCTTGAATTAACCCCACAATCACTCGGCTGAGGGCATGAACGACACTAGCTACAGATCCAGTGATGGCTAGAAACGTGTCATCTTGTATAAACGTCTGGCCGTATGTCTGAAAAATAGTAAGAAAGTAATTTTAATGTATAAAGAACTTTCTTTCACCACTCTGTGAGGATGTCTCAACACAGTCCTGGTGTTGGTACTTTAGTTTGTGCTAGAAGTTTTTATTTTATATTA
>NW_013801894.1:0-966 GCF_000517525.1 Limulus polyphemus | reverse complement strand
TATATAACAGTCATAATGTGTTGAGATTTGTTATTGGTAAAAGACCCTTTCTATATAACAGTCAGAATGTATCCAGATATGTTATTGGTAAAAGACCCTTTCTATAAAACAGTCATAATGTATTCAGATATGCTATTGGTAAAAGACCCATTCTATATAACAGTCATAATGTATCCAGATATGTTATTGTTAAATTACCCTTTCTATATAACAGTCATAATGTGTTCAGATATGTTATTGTTAAATTACCCTTTCTATATAACAGTCATAATGTGTTCAGATATGTTATTGGTAAAAGACCCTTTCTATAAAACAGTCATAATGTGTTCAGATATGTTATTGGTAAAAGACCCTTTCTATAAAACAGTCATAATGTATCCAGATATGTTATTGGTAAAAGACCCGACTGTTATATAGAAAATAATGTGTTCAGATATGTTATTGTTAAATTACCGTTTCTATATAACAGTCATAATGTGTTCAGATATGTTATTGGTAAAAGACCCTTTCTATATAACAGTCATAAAGTTTCCAGATAAGTTATTGTTAAATTACCCTTTCTATATAACAGTCATAATGTGTTCAGATATGTTATTGGTAAAGGACCCTTTCTATATAAAAGTCATAATGTTTTCAGATATTTTATTGGTAAAAAGACCCTTTCTATGGAACAGTCATAATGTATACAGATATGTTATTGTTAAATTACCCTTTCTATATTACAGTCATAATGTGTCCAGATATGTTATTAGTAAAAGACCCTTTCTATAAAACAGTCATAATGTGTTCAGATATGTTATTGGTAAAAGAACCTTTCTATATAACAGTTACAATGTATTGAGATATTTTATTGGTAAAAGACCTTTTCTATATAACAGTCATAATGTGTTCAGATATGTTATTGGTAAAAGACCCGTTCTATAAAACAGTCATAATGTATCCAGAAATGTTATTGTTAAATTACCC
>NW_013801893.1:0-545 GCF_000517525.1 Limulus polyphemus | reverse complement strand
GCAATGGCCAGAGCTCTTGAATTTGAATCCTACGTTAAGTCCATCACAGAGGTACCAAGGTTGGTACAGTCATCAGGATTCAAAGCCAGAAAAGGTCAGCTTTCAGAGAAGTTTGAGGGACTTTGCTGGCACTGTAACAAACCTGGGCACAAGAGAGCTCAATGCTGGAAACTTCAACACAGGGGAGACGATACAGCAGTAAAGGCTGCTACCCAGAAAGGCTGTTAGAACTGTGGAGAGCAAGGATATATTAGAAGCCAGTGTAAGAAGAATACCACCAATAAGTCAGCTTCGGGAAACAAGTAGTGGTTGGTGCTGAGGGACACCCACCAACCCCTATCGTGAAAGTCCCAACAGCTAAGTGTAAAATGGCAAGGACACGTAGTGTCTAAGTTACAGGGAAGCTGGATGGCCAAAGGTGCAACTTTGTCATAGATTCTGCATCTCAGCAAACCCTTGTGAGTTTCAAGGTCCTGGATCACAAAGGAGTACCAGAAGCTGTACAGAAGCTCTGTGGTGTGACAGGACATTATGCAAGGTTGTGG
>NW_013801892.1:0-545 GCF_000517525.1 Limulus polyphemus | reverse complement strand
GTCAAGACGCCTAACAATGCACCTACAAAATGGAGCCATCAAAGAACATTGTGCCCGCATCCACAACCAAAAACTCACACGTCAGGACCTAGTACAAAACACCAAAGTAAACCGCCGATTTAACGACTTCACAACTCTTCAAATACACGAAGCAATAAAAATCCTACAGCAAACTCCCACAATCAGCAAACAATCGACAGGAACAGCACGCACACTGCTACTTCTTGGCGAGAAACCCCCAAGCCACAATACAACACTCCACCAATTAACGCCTTCCACGAGTTATATACCACCACCTGCTTACCCATACCTATAAATATCCACCAACAGTAATTACAGTTCACACAACATTCAGCCTTGATAATGGATGCAGAACGCATTCGAAACGCGTCGGCCAACTCATCACTATCTACAACTTTTACCCGTTGTTCTAACAACGTTAAAACGGCTTATTGACTTATTGAGAAGAATTCTAAGAAGAAAGTAAACCTACAGACATCGGTCTTGTTTAACAAAATCTGCCTACAAGAAAATCTGTCACCAAA
>NW_013801891.1:0-802 GCF_000517525.1 Limulus polyphemus | reverse complement strand
GGTCTGTCCTGATGGTAAACCTTGCACCATAGAGGTAAGGATGAAAATATGTCAGACTCTTTACTATAGCAAGGAGTTCCCGCCGTGTTACACAGTAGTTCCTCTCTGGTCTACTCAAAACCCTACTGAAGTAGGCCACCACATGTTCGTTTTCGCCCACTTTCTGAGACAACACTACTCCAATTCCAACATTACTAGCATCACAATTCAGTATGTATGGCAGTGAGGGATCTGGAAGCTTTAAAAGTGGAGCTGAGGCCAATTTTTCTTTCAATGTTTTGAAAGACTGCTGGCAAGAACCTGTCCATTCAAACTTCTGGCCTTTTTTAGTCAAATCATGTAGTGGAGCGGCTATAGTTGCAAAGTCCTTCACAAACTTCCGGTAATAGGTACAGAGTCCCAAGAAACTTCTCAACTCTCCCACATTGTCTGGTGTTGGCCAGTCACGCACTGTCACCTTGTCAGAATCAGTTTGTACACCATGCTCACTTATGATGTGACCTAAGTAAAGCACCTTTTTCTGGAACAAGTAGCATTTCTTTGGATGGAGTTTGAGGTTTGCTGCTTTCAAACGCTTGAATACTTCCTCTAGCCGGGACATTTCCTCATCAAACGTTGTTGCAAACACAATGACATCGTCCATTGTAGGCCTTCCAATACTCTTTCCATCAGCTTCTCAAATGTTGCTGGAGCATTACTAAGCCCGAATGGCATCACTCGGTTTTGCCAGAGACCTTGGCCATAACTAAATGCTGTCTTAGGTCTATCTGCTTCAGCCATTTTTACTTGATGGAAACCTGAC
>NW_013801890.1:0-544 GCF_000517525.1 Limulus polyphemus | reverse complement strand
AACTATTGTCTTCTGATATCTGATTTTCTGTATAAATATCCAATGGTAACGATAATTACGTTAAAATTCTAAAGGTAACGTAGGTTGAAGAGAATGATCGAGTTGTTGTCAGCTGGGGTGAGTAGATAATTAGCCAAGAGAAGAAAGGATACTGGTCACCATGAAGACTTTAGTATGCACGTGCTTCGTGAAATAGTGTAACTCTTTCAAACCAGGGGGCATGATCGTCAAGGTAGTCAGTATGGTCATTTTCAGCAAGACAATAATAACTGTTGATCAGAGAGAGTGATTGAATGAAACAGTTTGGCTTTTTGATTTGATATCGTGAAGTTTCCTGTTTCTATTTCTTAACAAAAGGGAAATGTCAATATAGCTCAAAAACAACTGATTGTGCTTTTTCGCTTAGATATTTGTCATTAACTGAGATACGAAAATCAAATCGCCAGCGTTTGTATTTGTGACTTATTGTACTAATATCATTTCCCATGTGATTTTATAAATTAGATATCAGTTATGGCCAACTTAATCCCAAAAACATTATCTA
>NW_013801889.1:0-541 GCF_000517525.1 Limulus polyphemus | reverse complement strand
CGCAGAGAGCCCTCGTGTAGCTTTGCGCGAAATTCAAAAACAAACAAACAAAAGCTAACTGACGCTATAATGTCATGTACCACACGAACTCTGTTTCATCAAGGAATAGCCATACTCTGTTTCATAAAGGAACATTATCCATACTTTTTATAAAAGTTTTGAACCTCGTTAAAGAAGATTAGTCAACTAAACAAAAAAGAAATTAAATGAGAATCTGTGATTCATTTTTCTCGACTTCTTGTGAAAGCGACATCTGGTGGTTAGGACGTTCGACTCACGATATATAAGTCACGGAATCGAAAACCATCAACGAACTTGCTCATCATTTCAACCATGCGGGCGTTATAGTGTGACGGTCAATTCCACCATTCATTAGTAAATAGTAGCCCAAATGTTAAGGGTGGGTAATGTTAACTAGCTGCCTTTTCTCTGGTCTATCACCTCAACATAAGGAACGACCAGTACGTTGATACCTTCCCCAACAAACTGGTATTTGTTTCTATAAATCATATCTTCCGGTACATCGACTTGTGATTAAATC
>NW_013801888.1:0-1076 GCF_000517525.1 Limulus polyphemus | reverse complement strand
TGGAACTTTGTCTGTACAGTTGTGGTTAGGGTAAGACTTTCTATCATGTCTTCCAAGGCTTTTCCGTTATTGGTTATTTCCTCGATGTTGCCTGTTTCAGGACACTTTGCTTCTTCACTGGTGAGGGGCATACCTGTTCCAGAAGTGGTGCAGTCCCTCTCAAATATGTTTTCATACAATTACTATGCACACTTGTTTTAAACTGTAAAATTTCCAATAAAGGTAAAAACATTTGCACTAGTAGGAAACATTGAGGTTATCATTTTCTTACACTGAAAATAGATTTCGATTAGATACTTACCTCCTCTCACATATAAAGCTTCTCTTGATTTTGGACTGCCCTCTAATGCATTAAAAAATTCTCATCTAATGTACCAGCCTTTTTATACCCCTCAGTTCCTGCTGCTTATTTAGCATGCATAGTGCATGCGACAACCCTCCACTAATATTAGCACAACACACACTCCCTGAGCAGCTGGTTCTTTCTGTATTATATTTTATGTACCTTACTTTCGAGATTAGGCACACCATAAAATAGATAAGTGGGGAGGAATAGTGGGAAGTATGTGAAAAGAGGTAAGTATCTATCAGAAACCTATTTTCAATGTAGGAAAATGTTCATTTCTGCTGCAATACATATCTCCACTCACATATAAGGGTAGATTCCCACAATGAGTAAATGGAGAGACCAGTGTAACAGAAAGAATAACAGACTCCCTAGGGAAAGCTTCCCTAGAAAATCCTTTTGGGACTTTCTCACCAAGTCAAGCTGTTAGGTTTTGTAATGTCGGATTCTTTACAGTAGGTGTCTGTGACTTGTTGGGAATAAATTTCAACTATAAACAAAGAGGAACACAGTCTGCTTGTTATAAAATAATATATTAAAAACAAATAAAATGTATACACAAATGTTCTTTACACAGTTGGTTATCACAGTTGTATCCAGAACTTTAAATGATTGTCTCTTTTTTGTCAAAGTCTACACAGGCTGGTTCAGTTACTTTAGAACACAATTTGACAAGACAAATTCTTCTTTCTGCTCTGTTATTACAATACAATCTGTGATAATTTCCCTT
>NW_013801887.1:0-676 GCF_000517525.1 Limulus polyphemus | reverse complement strand
TTTGTAATGTGTCTTGTATGTCTTCCGTACTAATGGAAAAGTGCACTCCCCTGATCACGAATGACCTGGGTTGTGCCCTTGCTCCCGGAAGTTGTATTGTAATTTTGTCCGTGTTGAATGCATTTTCTGGCCATGATTGTAATAACTTGTTCAGGTCAGCGGGTTCTTGTCCTCGAACGAGAACACCGCCCCTTGGTAGACGTTTTATGTTTGTGATCTGTGCTTTCGGTTTGCACCGATGAATTTCTTTAGCTAATTGTGGTTGGTTGTAATGTCCAGGGATTCCCTGAATGATTATAGCATAAGAAGGTTTTTGATTGTCTGTGTTTTGTTGTTTTTGATTGTCTGTGTTTTGTTGTTGTTCAATTCTTGTTCCGCCTTGTACTAGTTTTTCACTTTGTTTTTGTTTTTTTGATTTAACTAGGGTAAAACCCTCGTCATCAGTGTTTGGTGTTTGTGTTTCGTTTAATGTCGTGTTCAGTGTTTGTTCTGCATCCAAGGTGCGCGGTGTTTTACTTACATGATTAAACTGTACGTTACCGCCGATGATAGTATCAGCCTCGGCCTCACTATCTTCGGTTTTCTTAATTACGGTTGGTGATTTAGAAATTTTACGTTTCTTTTTTGCTCTACTTAATTCTTCCTTTGCAAAGTTAATTAATTCTTTTAAGCTGTT
>NW_013801886.1:0-546 GCF_000517525.1 Limulus polyphemus | reverse complement strand
TGCTAAATTAGGGACGGCTAGCGCAGATAGCCCTCATGTAGCTTTGCGCGAAATTAAACAAACAAACAATTAATCATGTCATTTACAGTAGGTCCTTAGATTTCTTTACATTCAGCATACATACGTATATATTAAAATCGTCAGTCTAAATCCTTTAGAGCTAATCAGTCTATACAAAAAATAACTGTGCTAAATTAAGCACTGATAGCATAAACAATGTAAGCAGTTAACAGTCAACTAAATATCAAAATATAAATTTTTAGGTGTGCACTTTAAAAACATAAACATATAGTAAGTATAAGTTTGACGATATTTCTCTAAGCGTCTGGAAAAACTTAGCTTGCTCACTGAAGAAATGGAACGTTGTGGTTTATGAATTGAAGAAATGGAACGTCGTGGTTTATGAATTGTTTTTAGTTACTCAAGAGAACCTGAAGTTTTCTTTGTATTTTTCTAGAAATTTAGTGAGTAGGTTTTACCAATAGTAGTTAAAAGTGATGCAACATCGAAGACCTATCCACTTGATTCGTATAGTGAGTTGTTTGG
>NW_013801885.1:0-902 GCF_000517525.1 Limulus polyphemus | reverse complement strand
AACCCTGTGCAGCATACTGCCAGTTAGACGTCTGATTTGTTGAAGCGTTATCTGTCGCCATTCTCGGTGCAAGTGAGCTTCTAACTGTTGCAATGTCTGTGGAGGAGGCTCCAAAGCCTGTATTCGCCTACCCACAGATGCTCTATAGGGTTGAGATCTGGCTTCTTGCTGGCCAAGGAAGAGTGTTGACGGATTCATTCTCTAAATAAGCCTTTACTGCCCTAGAGCGATGAGGTCTAGCGTTGTCATCCATGAATAAAGGTCTTGACGCTAACGTGTGGTTGTCAAAATGAGGCACAACTACAAGTGTAAGCACGTCCCTGGTGTACTTTTCGCCAGTAAGGTTGCCATTGATTGTTACCAAATCCAGCTTGCAATCATGCGAGACACAGCCCCATACCATAACTGAGCCCCCACCAAAAGGCACTGTTGGAACAACATGCCTCCAAACACGGGTTCGACCATCAGTTACGTGGAGTAAAAATCTACTCTCGTCTGACCAGTGTATTCGTCGCCAGGTTTGAAGGTTCCAGTTCTGCCTTGCTCTGCACCAGGCCAACCTCTCCCTGCGATGGCGATCGTCAAGTGTCGGCATTTTATGACTCTCCTTGACTTCAGTCCCGCAGATTTTAAAAGATTTCTTACTCTTCTGGTTGACAGATTACGACCAGGTAACTACTGCCTTTTAAGACAGGTGCTTGTTGCAAACGGATTTCGTCTGACCAATCTACCAAGGCTCCTATCTTCACGTTGGGTTGTTACAGATGGTCGACCAGATCGAGGACGGTCCTTAACATTCTGGGTGGCAACATGTTTTCTGACCAAACGGCTGATCACTGTGTAATGATAGCCAAGCTGTCTACCTATCGCCTTGTAGGACATACCAGTGGAATTCATGCCAA
>NW_013801883.1:0-1177 GCF_000517525.1 Limulus polyphemus | reverse complement strand
ACATTATTGCGTCACGTTGTGACCATCTTATATATACCAGACAACCCTATATCTAGTAATCTCTCGAAGTTTCGAGAGAAGAAGTGGCATGATAATAGTCACGTGAACCTAGCTGACGCAACACTGCCCCCTCCTTAATATTGTTCGTCCCGAACAATAACCACTTACAATAAACCAATAACAATTAACAATAACTTAATTAAATGTACAGAATTACAATCACAAAATTACAATTCAACAAAGACTCTTAATTTTACGGGACATATCTTTTTCTGTACTGGTCTCCATCTTGTTGGCTTCTGCTTCACGTGGGGTTCATCTGCTTCATCAAGAGCTTCACCGTTTCTCTTCTCAAAACTGAGTAGAGTTTCTTCTTCGACGGTGGCTTCTTCATGTGGCACGTCTTCAGCAGCGTCATTTGTTCTGTTTTCCACTTCCTCCCAACTGAAATGTCCTGGACCGTGATTACCCCAAAGCCTGTTGGCATGCACCAATTTTGGCTTACTCGCCGACCACATTTTATCCGGAAAGTCACGTCTGAGAGAAGATCCACTATGTCATATGGGCCTTCCCATGGAGAAGACAACTTAGGAGACTTCCCTTTGGTCTTCCTGGGATTATACAACCACACCTTGTCTCCTGGTTCAAAGTTTTGAAAACGTCTGCTGATTCGATGAAGTTAACTTATGATAAGAGATCTACTGAAGTCGTTTGAACGCATTTGATGGTGAATATTATCCATCCTTTCCGATAACACTTTCACAAACTCTGACACATTCTCAGGCAACTCTTCATAATGTGGGCGTCCCTTATGCTTGGGTCCCCTTTTAGCACTACATGTACTGCATGTCCTGCAACATTCTTCCACATCTCGCCTCATACCTATCCAGTAAAATCTTTGTCGTAAGTCACTCAATGTCTTCTTAATTCCGAGATGTTCCCCTGTTAAAGTATCATGGGATTGACGGAGCACAACTTCCCGTAACTTCCCCGGTATAACTGTTTGCCAAGTCATCACTTTCCCATCTGTAGTTTCCCATCTCCGAACAAGAATACCATTTTCAAGCTTCAATTGGTCCCATTGTGCCCAATAGTGCTTTGTCTACGGGCTTAGACTAGACACCTTCTCCCAAGCAAGTCGCGAAACACTTGCTTTTAGGAATAAATCATTGGCTTC
>NW_013801882.1:0-1723 GCF_000517525.1 Limulus polyphemus | reverse complement strand
AGAAGTTTCAAGTTCAGTTCATTCATGTGGGATGTGATGTCAACCAAAAATGACAACTTTGACAGCCAGGTAGGATCTGACAGAAGTGGATCAGCTCCGGGCACTCTGTTTATACACTGCATTATACATCAGCAAGCACTCTTAGATATTTCTTGCATACTGAAAACAGTCGTTTCTCGGGTCATGCACTTAATCACCACCAGTTTCAGGCTTTTCTTGAAGAAATTGATTCTGAATTCTGTGACTTGCCTTATCACACAGCAGTGAGGTGGCTCAGCTGCGGTAAAGTCCTGTTTCGTTTTTATAAGCTAAGAAGAGAAATTGATATTTTTCTTACCGAAAAGGATAGGAGGAAAACACATGGCTGGAGTGAGGAAGGGTCTGGTGGGGCAGATACGAACTAAGTTGGAAGATCTTCAACTCCCATTTTCATAGAAGTGCAGAAAACCCTGCAAGGCTATAATCTTCAGTGGAATCAGCTTCGATGTGTTACAGTTGATATTTTCATGGAAGTGCAGAAAATTTTGCAAGGCTATAACCTTCAGTACCCAGAAAGCTAGTTACATGATATGCAACGAAAGTGTTGCCGTTTTGAAAAAGTACAATCATCGGCATCACTAAGAAACAAAACATCTGTCAACATATTCGAAGTTTTCTGAAAAGTTGCGTACTGAGAAATTTGAGTTCATGAAACGTACTTTGGAATCTCAAAGGAATCTCTTCACTAGAATGTTTGCTGAAAATGAATCTGTCACTCGTACAAGTTACAAAATAGTGCATAAGATAGCAGAGCGAGGAAAACCGTTTACTGACGGCAACTTCATCAAAGAGTGTATGATGGAAGCAGCAAATGACTTGTGTGCTGAGAAAGCCGATTTGTCCGGAAGTATCAGCCTTTCAGCAAATTCAATTATGCGAAGAACAGAAGAACTTGGAGAGAACATGATGTTACAGATACGCGAGAAAGCTAGGAACTTATTGTGCTATTCTCTGGTGCTGGATAAGTCTACTGATCTCTCGAGTACGTCACAACTTCTCGTGTTCATTCGTGGTGTTAATTTGGACTTTCAGATCACAGAAAAGTTGGCATCTAGATGCTGAGTGTCACCTTTTCAATGAAGAATGGGGAGAAAAGTACTTCTTTGTGGAAACAAACACTAAGAAAAGAAAAGAGCCATAATGATGGGTGAAGAAAACAGGATCTGAAAATGAAAAACAATTGTTTATTTCCACATTGAATAGTTTACCAAAAACGTTTTAGAAAGATAATAATTTTTTAAAATGTTTTTGACATGTATATAATCATGACAAACTAAATGTAAATTGCTCATGACATTAAATTACGTTATTACGCAATTAGTTTAAAAGTTTTTTCCCGATAAGTTATTTGATTAAGCAATTTTTATAATTTGTCAATGTATTTAAAATTCATTATGTAAGTTAATTAGAAGAGCTTTATAAAATATAATTAAGATCATATTTAATAAAATAATTAAGTTGTTTTAGCTCATTTGTAGCACAGTGCAGTGGTGGGCTGGATGAACTGACCTCGCAGGCCGGATCTGGCCCACGGGCCGTAGTTTGGTGACCCCTGTCTCAATAGATGGAGAAAAAATACTTAGAAGTTCAGTTATCTCTCAATAGATGGAGAAACAAATTAAGAAAAATAATTGGAAGTTCAGTTATCTCTCAATAGATGGAAAACAAATAATAAGGGAAATAC
>NW_013801881.1:0-1786 GCF_000517525.1 Limulus polyphemus | reverse complement strand
CGAACATACAACAGACGGTACTATTATATTTATATAGAAGTAGTTACAGACAACAGACAGTACTATTATATTTATATAGAAGTAGTTACATGAACATACATCAGACACTACTATTATATTTATATAGAATTTAGAGAAGCGTTTTAGCACAAAAATACACAATAGTTATGTGATATTCTTCCACTATTTATAACTCTACAATGGCACGCCAATGACAGTGATATCTCCTTGTTATATTATACAGAGTTCATTCGTACACACCTCTCGGTAATGTGGCCAAATTGTACTTTTACGCCAGTCTTCCATTTATGGATAAAGACTGATAGAAAACATATCTTGAAATCAAATTATCTATCAGCTTTAATGTGTATAGCTTTAAAGTCAGTATTAAGCATTGAAAACTTTTCCAGATGAAGGACACAAGTAATAAATTCAACTCTCCTACGTTTCAATCGACGAGAACGAGATTACGAGTGATCAGACACGCATTGTTTGAAGCAGCGTATAAATAAGCATCTGAAGACAAGTGCTAGTGATTCTTAAAGTATCTAGAAAGGCGTAGTTTCATGTCTTTGGTTGACAACACTTCATCGAACTTGATGAAAATATACCTAGTAAATACTAGATCTAAGAGTTGAGTCATGTTTCATTATGAACTTATGATTAGAAGATAAAATTTTGACTTAATAAAAACATAAGCCATTAATAAGTATTTTTACTCTTAACTAACAGAGACCCGCAAAACATTTAAGACCAAATTAGTATCTTTATCGTAACAGTACTTCTTCAAATATAACATTTCTAGCACAATACAAACGAATTGTAATCGTAGACAATGAAATGTGTAAATCTACTTGTATATAGGCCGTACTTTATAAAACTTTAACTTATATTAGGCCTAAGTTCGATAAAGAAATAAATTAACACTGTAACCTGTGTACGTTTCTTTGTACTTTAGTTTAGTTAGGACTAAACTTTACTGTACTTAATACTATCGATAAATAAACTTATAATGTTATTCTACGTTCTAACATTTCCCTTTTTTGTTGCTTCTTGTTTCATACAGCAATTTTAGCGACTTGATCACTTAGCTTTGCAGCTCTCTGCCGCAGGCAGACTGTTTGTCGTCAAGTGAATAATGCGCATGTGCGGTTTTTCTTGGGGGAAACATTCTAACTACGCATGCTTATGCAGCAGGTTCTCGGTCAGAAAGCGTAATGGTCGTACATACAAACAAGCAGAATAAGTATACCTAAATTTGTAGTCTCAAAATGGCGACTATGCAGTAAGCCCACTGAGACGCCGGGGAAGTTTCCTGAGACATAATGTCTCTAGGAAGCCCTGGGAAAAGCAGAGAAGAGGCCCACATATCAAAGTTTTTTTACTGGCCCCGCAAAACTTCTGGACGCATTTTATACAATTGACGTAAAGAAGAATTGGATAACATGTAAATGACATTAGAGGTACGTAAAGAAACCTCTAATGTCATTTACATGTTATCCAATTGTTCTTTACGCACCTCTAATCTCATTTACATGTTATCCAATTGTTCTTTACGCACCTCTAATCTCACTTACATGTTATCCAATTGTTCTTTACGTACCTCTAATCTCACTTACATGTTATCCAATTGTTCTTTACGTACCTCTAATCTCATTTACATGTTATCCAATTGTTCTTTACGCACCTCTAATCTCATTTACATGTTATCCAATTCTTCTTTACGTACCTCTAATCTCATTTACATGTTATCCAATTGTTCTTTACGCACCTCTAATCTCATTTA
>NW_013801880.1:0-1525 GCF_000517525.1 Limulus polyphemus | reverse complement strand
GTAACTATAGTTACCGAAATTATATCCAACATACTCATCTTTAGCCTTACTTGGTACAACTACTCCTTAAAAACCTAGGTGTAACTATAGTTACCGAAATTATAAAGGATTAGTTGTACCAAATAACGCTAAAGATGAGTATGGTGCTTCCAAATTAGGTAACTATAGTTACACCTAGGTGTTCGTCGAGTTGTTGTACCAAGTAAGGCTAAAGATGAGTATGGTGGTAATTAATTCGTTAATTTCAGTTACACCTAGGTGTTCATGGAGTGGTTGTACCAAGTAAGGCTAAAGATGAGTATGTTGGATATAAATTCTGTAACTAAAGTTACACCTAGGTGTTCATGGAGTAGTTATACCAAGTAAGGCTAAAGATGTGTATGGTGGTTATAAATTCGGTAACTATAGTTACACCTAGGTTTTCATGGAGTAGTTGTGCCAAGTAAGGCCAAAGATGAATATGGTGGTAATAAATTTGGTAACTAGAGTTACACCTAGGTGTTCGTGGAGTTGTTGTTCCAAATAACGCTAAAGATGAGAATGGTGGTTATAAATTCGGTAACTATAGTTACATCTAGGTGTTTATGGAGTAGTTGTACCAAGTAAGGCTAAAGATGAGTATGGTGAAAGTTGTACCAAGTAAGGCCAAAGATGAGTATGGTGTTAATAAATTCGGTAACTATAGTTACACTTAGGTCTTTATGGAGTAGTTGTACCAAGTAAGGCCAAAGATGAGTATGGTTGTAATAATATCTGTAACTAGAGTTACACCTAGGTGTTCGTGGAGTTGTTGTACCAAGTAAGGCTAAAGATGAGTATGGTGAATATAAATTCTGTAACTAAAGTTACACCTAGGTGTTCATGGAGTAGTTATACCAAGTAAGGCTAAAGATGAGTATGGTGGTTATAAATTCGGTAACTATAGTTACACCTAGGTGTTCATGGAATAGTTGTACCAAGTAAGGATTAATATGAGTATTATGGTTATAAATTCGGTAACTATAGTTACACCTAGGTGTTTATGGAGTAGTTGTACCAAAAAAGACTAAGGATGAGTATGGTGGTAATTAATTCGTTAATTTCAGTTACACCTAGGTGTTCATGGAGTGGTTGTACCAAGTAAGGCTAAAGATGAGTATGTTGGATATAATTTCGGTAACTATAGTTACACTTACACCTAGGTATTTATGGAGTATTTTTACCAAGTAAGGCTAAAGATGAGTATTGTGGCTATAAATTCGGTAACTATAGTTACACCTAGGTGTTTATGGAGTATGGTTATAAATTCGGTAACTATAGTTACACCTAGGTGTTTATGAAGAAGTTGTACAAAATAAGGCTAAAGATGAGTATGTTGGTTATAAATTCGGTAACTAGAGTTATACTCATCTTTAGCCTTACTTGGTACAACTACTCCATGAACTTTTTGGTGTAACTCTAGTTATCGAATTTATAACCACCATATTCATCTTTAACCTTACTTGGTACAACTACTCCATGAACATTTAGGTGTAACTCTACTTAC
>NW_013801879.1:0-545 GCF_000517525.1 Limulus polyphemus | reverse complement strand
AATAACAGTTATTACAAATAATGATCTATGTACAAAAGATTCACAAACTTACAAACAATATTGAGTCTTCTTTCTGGTCTGGAACTTCCTTGATATATTATCGAGGGTTCACGATGAGCAAATTCGAGTTGATGTAGGTACGATTCACTTCACAGGGAGCTAGCTAGCAATATATTCTTCTTTCTTCACCGGTCACACGTCGATTTTTCCTACCGGTGACGTTAGGTAATGTTATCGTAAAAGTACTAATGTCCGATGTGAATCCACTGAAGTTAAATGGTTTGTACTGTTCGAAATTTATAAATGTTCCTGGTCAAATATCTGAAGTTCCCGATTAATATGCGTTATAACAATCCCAGTTATAGCTTCCGAGGTTTACAGCCCACCAATTATAGCAAACCAATAATATATATACTGTCTTTTGGCGCGGCGCGTTGGTTATATTTATAGGCATGAAGAGAATTTCTCGAAATTTCAGCTTATGTAACAATATAAACGACACATCAGTGTTTACTTACACACATATATTGTTGATTCTTATAGTC
>NW_013801878.1:0-544 GCF_000517525.1 Limulus polyphemus | reverse complement strand
AAGGCTAAAATCACCTGAACGAATTTTGCTGAATTATCGTTGACACTTACGAACGTTCAAAACATTTAACTAAACTTATTTGATATTCTTTGTGGCTACAGAGGCATTGTTTCCCTTTTTGTATTCATACAGCATTACACAATGAATGTGTGTCTCGTCGTGTTCCATCACTATAAAGGATTAGAGTGTACTAAATTTTACACATTATTTAGGCTACACTAACGTGACGTTTAGGCGGCCAGATGTACGTTTTTTTTTGGGGGGGAGGGGGTTAATGAAAGTGTTCCAAAACGCGACATTAATTTCTTGACGAGCTAATAGTTTTATGAGCATTCGAAGCACTATTTAAAGATTTATAATTTTCAGTGATTAGAAATAATTTATGGCGATGCTATCCAAGGAAATAAAAGCGCAGGTTACAGATAGACGATTCTTAATATTTATCTTTAGGGGATTGTTACGCCTCCGTTCGTTAGTTAATTTTCCGTAAAAATTATTTCCAAAGAAATTTTACTGATACAAGTCCTTTCTTAAATAAAACTGA
>NW_013801877.1:0-638 GCF_000517525.1 Limulus polyphemus | reverse complement strand
ACACTTAATTTTCACAGTCACGCTATAACTTAAACAAACGCTATAATTCACAACGAACGACACACGCGCTCGACCCAAATGTCTGTCTCTATCTCTGTCTGCAATTCAATTACATTGTTGCCGTCACTTCTTGGCGATCTTATATACAAGAATACCGAAAATCTAGGAAACACTCGAGGCTTCACGAAGGGACATGAATTTTCTAGAAGCTCATGATGTGTTACTAGCGTCACGTGACTTCCGCTGTCGTAACAATACTATAGTATCATGAGGAACTGAGTGTATTGTTTTCTTTACCAGTAAACTTGGAAATAGAGTTAATTATCACTAAAAGTGTTTCTGGGAGAATAGTTTATTTATAAACGTGAAATAATAAAAGGGTTAATGCTGTTAAGCGTATAATTAGTACATAAAACCGTCGCTACCTGGTGAACTCCATAATTAACGAATTGATGATGTCATCACTGATGAAATGTATAACTGTCTTTGTTTTACTCAATTTTTAAGAACGGTTCAGAAAATGACATAATTCACTTGGTCTCTAGAAATTAAAATTACGTTTACTTTTGTTACTTTGTTGTTGCTAAACATATCTGTTATTTTTCCTACTTGTTAATATATACATTGTTGTGTCTCTT
>NW_013801876.1:0-543 GCF_000517525.1 Limulus polyphemus | reverse complement strand
AACTCAGGTACGGAACCCAAACCAGTCAGAAGTCTACAGGGCCAGGTTCAGGACGAGAATCCGTGCTAAAGGGGAGAGCCTGCAAGAGCTGGCACAGGACTTGGAGAGCATGGCATACAAGGCCTACCTAACTGCACCACCCGATCTCCTCAAGTTGTTGCTGAGAGATCAGTTTGTAGATGCCTTGGACAGTCCACAACTTAAGATACAAGTGAAGCAAGCACACCCCTCTACCATGCAGGATGCAATGGCCAGAGCTCTCGAATTTGAATCCTACGTTAAATCCAGCACAGAGGTACCGAGGTTGATACAGTCATCTGGATTCAAGGCCAGAAAAGGTCAGCTTTCAGAAAAGTTTGAGGGACTTTGCTGGCACTGTAACAAACCTGGGCACAAGAGAGCTCAATGTTGGCAACTTAAACACAGGGAAGATGCCACAGCAGGAAAGGCTGGTATCCAGAAAGGTTGTTGGAACTGTGGAAAGCACGGACATTTGAGGAGCCAGTGTAGGAGAAATATTACCAACAAGTGGGCCTCAAGGAG
>NW_013801875.1:0-546 GCF_000517525.1 Limulus polyphemus | reverse complement strand
ATAAGTTAACTTCATCAAATCAGGAGACGTTTTCAAGTTTGTACGCACTTGATGGTGAATATCATCCATCCTTTCCGATAACACTTCCACAAGCTCTGACATATTCGCAGGCAACTCTTCATCATTTGGACGTCCCTAATGCTTGGGTCCCCTTTCAGCACTACATGTACGGCATGTCTTGCACCATTCTTCCACATCTCTCCTCATACCTATCCAGTAAAATCGTTGTCGTATGTGACTCAATGTCTTCTTAATTCCGAGATGTCCTCCTGTTACAGTATCATGGGATTGACGCAGCACAACTTCACGTAACTTTCTCGGTATAACCGTTTGCCAGGTCGTCACTTTCCCATCTGCAGTTTCCCATCTCCGGAGAAGAATACCATTTTCAAGCTTCAACTGGTCCCATTGTGCCCAATAGTGCTTTGTCACGGGGATTAGACTTGACACCTTCTCCCAAGCAGGGCGCACAACACTCGCTTTTAGAAAATTAATCAATGGCCTCAAATCCTGGTCTTTCTCCTGTTCTGCTTTGATATCTGTATT
>NW_013801874.1:0-545 GCF_000517525.1 Limulus polyphemus | reverse complement strand
GTATAATGTTGGTGGATCAATGAATCAAGTGGTAAGTATCACCCTAGTTGTTTACATCTATTCAGCTGTATAATGTGGGTGAATCAATGAATCAAGTGGTAAATATCACCCGAGTTGTTTAACTCTACACAGCAGTATAATGTGGGTAAATCAATGAATCAAGTGGTAAGTATCACCCTAGTTGTTTAAATCAACACATCTGTATAATGTGGGTGAATCAATGATTCAAGTGTTAAGTATTACCCTAGTTATTTAACTCTACCCAGCTGTTTAATGTGGGTGAATCAATGAATCAAGTGGTAGATATCACCCTAATTGTTTAACCCTACCCAGCTGTTTAATGTGGGTGAATCAATGAATCAAGTGGTAAGTATCACCCGAGTTGTTTAACTCTACCCAGCTGTATAATGTGGGTGAATCAATGAATCAAGTGGTAAGTATAACCCTAGTTGTTTAACTCTACCCGGCTGTTTAATGTAGGCGAATCAATGAATCAAGTGGTAGGTATTACACTGGTTGTTTAACTCTATCCAGCTGTATAATGT
>NW_013801873.1:0-1258 GCF_000517525.1 Limulus polyphemus | reverse complement strand
GTCTTTTATTACAGATGGTTTGTGGCTGGTATGTCTTTTATTATAGATGGATATCGACTGGTAGGTGTTTTATTATAGATGGATAGTGGCCTATAAGTCTTTTACTATAGATAGAGAATGGCTGGTAGGTCTTTTATTACAGATGGATTGTAGCTGGTAGGTCTTTTATTACAGATGGATTGTAGCTGGTAGGTCTTTATCACAGATGGATAGAATGGCTGGTAGGTCTTTTATTACAGATGGATTGTGGCTGGTAGGTCTTTTTACCAGCCACAATCCATCTGTAATAAAAGACCTACCAGCCACTATCCATCTGTAATGGTATTTCATTATATATGGATAGTGGCTGATAGGTCTTTTTTATATAAGGATAGTAACTGCTAGGTGTTTTATTATAGATGGATAGTATGTGATAGGTCTTTTACTATACATAGAGAATGGCTTGTTGGTCTTTTATAACAGATGGATATTGGCTGGTAGGTCTTTTATTATACATAGATAGTGACTGGTAGGTCTTTAACGATAGATGGATAGTGACTGGCAGGTCTTTCATAATATGTGGATAGTGGCTGGTAGGTATTTTATATTTTTGGATAGTGACTGGTATGTGTTTTATTATAGATGGATAGTGGCTGGTAGGTCTTTTATTATAGATGGATGTGGCTGGTAGGTCTTTTATTATAGATGGATAGTGGCTGGTAGGTCTTTTATTACAGATATATAGTGGTTGGTAGGTCTTTCATTATACATGGATAGTGGCTGGTAGGTCTTTTATTATGGATAGATAGTGACTGTTTGGTCTTTTATTACAGATGGATAGTGGCTGGTAGGTCTTTTATTATAGATGGTTAGTGACTGGCAGGTCTTTTATTATAGATGGATAGTGGCTGGTAGTTCTTTATTTATAGATGGATATTGACTGGTAGGTGTTTTATTATTAATGGATAGTGGCTGACAGGTCTTTTACTATAGATAGTGAATGGCTTATAGGTCTTTTATTATAGATGGATAGTGACTGGTAGGTCTTTAATGATATATGGATAGTTACTAGTAGGTCTTTTATTAGAGATGGATTGTGGCTGGTAGGTCTTTTATTACAGATGGATAGTGGCTGGTAGGTCTTTTATTATAAATAAATAGTGACTGGTAGGTGTTTTATTATTAATGGATAGTGGCTGACAGGTCTTATACTATAGATAGAGAGTGGCTGGTAGGTCTTTTATTAAAGTTTGATTGTGGCTTGTAGGTCTTTTATTAC
>NW_013801872.1:0-545 GCF_000517525.1 Limulus polyphemus | reverse complement strand
GTTGAAAATAAGTGCATCGTAAAGTTGTAGTTGGAAAGAATAAACCAGTTTTATTAAGTAAGGACTTGTGTCGCTAAAGTTTCTTCGGAACGAAGTTACGGAAAGATAATTAACAAACGGAGACGTAACAATATCATAACAAAGAAATACCTCGTTGAAAGTACCTTTACTTCTAAAATGTTTTCCTATGACCGTTTGATGACCTTAGAGGCATTCGGTTCATCCGTGCACTTAGTACAAAGACCATAACATGAATCACTCAAGAAGGAGTTAAAATATAATATATATACTGTAATTTACACATACGTATCTAACTTCAGCCCTAGTATCTCAATTTGAGATAATAAAACTTAGCTACACATGGATTTACACACAGGTAATTGTTTTAAGTATATAACAAACTTGTGATGAAGCGACAAGGTCCAGGATAAAATATAAGTGGGTTGAAAAGAAAGATAAATCTAGAGGAAGAGTTGTGTCTTTACATCCGGTTACCAGCGACAAGTACTCTATATTATATGTCTAATACAAAAGTATTATTGTAC
>NW_013801871.1:0-813 GCF_000517525.1 Limulus polyphemus | reverse complement strand
GTTTATTTTGTTGTTTAACATCAAATGAGAGTTACAAGTAACTTGTTTATTTTGTTGTTTAACATCAAATGAGAGTTACAAGTAACTTGTTTATTTTGTTGTTTAACATCAAATGAGAGTTGCAAGTAACTTGTTTATTTTGTTGTTTAACATCAAATGAGAGTTACAAGTAACTTGTTTATCTTATTGTTTAACATCAAATGAGAGTTACAAGCAACATGTTTATCTTGTTGTTTAACATCAAATTAGAGTTACAAGCAACTTGTTTATCTTGTTGTTTAACATCAAATGAGAGTTACAAGTAACTTGTTTATCTTGTTGTTTAACACCAAAGGAGAGTTACAAGCAACTTGTTTATCTTGTTGTTTAACACCAAAGGAGAGTTACAAGCAACTTATGTAATTTATTTTTTAACAACAAATGATAATTGAAAGCAACTTGTATAGGTTTTTTTCATGACAAATGAGTTTGTTTCTTTGTTTTAATTTCGCACAAAGCTACACGAGGGCTATCTTCGCTAGCCGTCCCTAACTTACCAGTATAAGACTAGAGGGAAGGCAGCTAGTCATCACCACCCACCGCCAAATCTTGGGCTACTCTTTTACCAACGATTAGTGGGATTATAACGCCCCCACGGCTGAAAGGGCGAGCATGTTTGGTGTGACGGGGATTCGAACCCTTAGATTGCGAGTCGAGCGCCCTAACCACCTGGCCATGACGAATGAGAGTTACAAGCTACTGATAAGATGCCACTAATATAATTAACATTGATTTTCAGACGACTGGCTGTATATATAAAACACAAAAATCGAA
>NW_013801870.1:0-545 GCF_000517525.1 Limulus polyphemus | reverse complement strand
TACAACTACTCCATGAACACCTAGGTGTAACTCTAGTTACCGAATGTTTAACCCCTATACTCATCTTTAGCGTTATTTGGTATAACAACTCCACGAACACGTAGGTTTAACTCTAGTTACCGAATTTATAAGGACCATACTCATCTTTAGCCTTACTTGGTACAACTACTCCACGAACACCTAGGTGTAACTCTAGTTACAGAATTTATAACCACCATACTCATCTTTAGCCTTACTTGGTACAACTACTCCATGAACACTTAGATGGAACTCTAGTTAACAAATTTATAACCACCATACTCATCTTTAGCCTTACTTGGTACAACTACTTTATGAACACCTAGGTGTAACTCTAGTTACCGAATTTATAACCACAACACTCATCTTTAGCCTTACTTGGTACAACTACTCCATGAACACTTAGGTGTAACTCTAGTTACCGAATTTATAATCCCCATACTCATCTTTTGCGTTATTTGGTACAACAATTCCTCTAACACCTAGTTGTAACTCTAGTTACTAAATTTATAACCACTATACACATC
>NW_013801869.1:0-903 GCF_000517525.1 Limulus polyphemus | reverse complement strand
ATCTTTTCAGGTTTTACTTAAGTAACCAATTTCAAAAAATAAAAAAATTGTTACAAAATCGGAACTAGCATTTTCTTAATAAATTTATATCGTAAAGATAGTAGCGGGTCAAATTCTTCTTACCTATAGAAATAGTGGCAGTATGATCTTGTGAAAGTCTCAAGTATGAATATTTACTAATGTTTATCAGTATGTTATTTCATTATGTGCTAAGCAAAGACCAAAACAATTTGAGCTTTTCAGAAGAATAGAAGAGTTTAACAAAATAGAGTTTGTTTGTAGTTAAACAGAAAGCTGAAAAATGGGCTATCTGGGCTCCGCCCACCACAGGTATCGAAATCTGGTTTCAATAGTTGTAAGTCTGCATGGAAGGTGGGCAAAAGAGAGATCCGCTATTTTCTATAGGAATAAAACATTTACTTCATGGCAGCATGTAATAAATGGACATTTATTTTGAGGAAGTATTTAATTGTTATATCTTTGTTGTAAGTCATTAAGAATATTGTTGTCAATATTATGTATTTAATTGAAATAATACAGAAAAAATAAAGATTTTCTTTCCAACCTCATTTGATTATTACCAACTAATGCTGTGGAGTATCCAGCTCATCAAAAAGGCATTTTCTCAACATAATAGTTATTTTTTTATTTTATTGTTCAACGAACTTCTTCATAACCCACCCTTTTATGACTTTTATTTACCTTCTGTACGCTGTTACCCACCCTTTTATGTTAAGAAGCACACGGGAAAGGAAGGAACTTTTCATCCATATTCCATAATTATAATGTTGTGTTACCTGGAATGGTTAATTTTCAGGAATACTCCAATCATTACAATGGAAGACGTTTTTTGTTGCGTGAGCATGCTTTGTCAGTGTTACAGTGTAGTGTGTACTTGCTCAG